>NC_064810.1:83369310-83524310 GCF_023721935.1 Panthera uncia
GATCTGCCACCAAGTCCACTGCCTTTCCAATTACACTAGGGAAAAATCAACCTGGTCCTCCCAAATTTGTGCCAGTCCGCCAACGCTTAAAACGAACTCCTACCCATTAAGATAGTCCTATTCACCTTGACAAGTACCTAAATACAAGTAAATTCCTTTGTCATTATATTAATAATAATAAAAGCTAACATCATCGAGTTGTGCGTTCTCTACATTTTGCTAAGCACGTGTCTTTCATTGTGTTCTTTAACCTCTATGAGGCACTTATTATTTTCAGATGAGGAAACCCAGGAGGTTAAGTTACTTGCCCAAGGACATAAAGCAGTGGTTAAGCCTAGACTCTGACTCCAAAACCATTAAAGGTTCTTAGCCTCTCTGCCAGGCACTGGGATCTCCCTGACCAATACAATTTCATTTAAAAAATAAAATTATTAACCAACTTACCCACTCTTTATTTCATTGCCATTTACTCATAGAAGAAAGAACATGTTAACACAAAAACTGTTGAGAGCTCATAATCTCAGAGTAAAATAATTAAATATATTTAACTTTATAAAACGTTCCAGACATTGTTTGGTTTTTTGTTTTTGCGTTTGTTTTGTTTTGTTTTTTTACTTTTCTATGTGAACTGGTGGAAGCTTTGTCTCCATCACTGCCCCCCTGCCACCATTTTCTCCTTGTCCTTCCTTACCTAGTCATCTCCAGCTTTTCCACTTTGTCATGTCTTCTCTTTGACTATTCCTCCAACTTGGTCCTTCCTTCAGAGCCAAGATGACTGCCCCAGAAGCAGCACTGGAATCATTTAAACTGGAAGGAGGATGCCTGAATGCAAATGTAAGAGGGGGGCTTGGTCCTACCCAGACCACGGGGAAAGCAGTGACGGATCTGGGAAGCTTCCATGCTGATCAAGGGGTTGTAAAGGGAGACCATGGTGCACGATGGCATGTGACATAGAGTCCAGGAAAATGGAGGATGATAAGGACAGGAGAAGGGCCAAAGGGCTTCTCCAGTTCTACCTTCTTGACAGGGAGACAAGAGGGAGGGAACGGGCCCGTTATAAGAAGGAGCAGGGTGACAAAGCAAAGAATGTTTGCATTGTATTGAAAACCACCCACAGGTTACCTCCTTGTCAATGAGTCCCTCCCACAGGTTTCTTTTGAGTTAACACTGAATTCAGTTCTCCTAAACTCAATCTGAAAAATGGAAGTCACATTCAATTTCACTCATTTATTCAATACTTATTAGGACACTACTGTGGCCAGGCCTTGTAATCTGCACTGGGGAAATGTTACCTTAATAAGATTGGTTTTAGCCAGCTTTCAATAGTTCCCAGATGGATGAGACAGACAAAATATGTCGTTTTATTTTTCATTTCCTTTTTGTACATGACTATTACAGTACTCATACCTAGTTGAAGAAATTCCTGTATTTTCTTTTTTTATTATTTCTTTTTTTTAAACATTTTTATTCGATGTATGCATAGTTTTTTTTTAACATTTATATATTTTTGAGAGATGGACAGAGTGCGAGTAGGCAGGTGGCAGAGAGAGGGAGACACAGAATCCGAAGCCGGCTCCAGGCTCTGAGCTGTCAGCACAGAGACTTACATGGGGCTCATACTCACAGACTGTGAGATCATGACCTCAGCCAAAGTTGGTGGCTTAACCGACTGAGCCACCTAGGCACCACTCTTTTTTTGTTTTTTATTTTTTATTATTTTTTTTAAATTTTTTTTGTAATGTTTATTTATTTTTGAGACAGAGAGAGACAGAGCATGAGTGGGGGAGGGTTAGAGAGAGGGAGACACAGAATCCAAAACAGGCTCCAGGCTCCGAGCTGTCAGCACAGAGCCCGACGCGGGGCTAGAACTCACAGACCGCGAGATCATGACCTAAGCCGAAGTCGGCTGCTCAACCGACTGAGCCACCCAGGTGCCCCATGTTTTTTAAAGTTTATTTACTTATTTTGAGAAACAGAGACAGCATGAGAGGGGGTAGGGCAGAAAGAGAGAGAGAGAGAATCACAAGCAGGCTCTGCTTGAACCCACAAAAAAACCACGAGATCACCACCTGAGCCAAAACCAAGAATCGGACACTTAACCAACTGAGCCACCCAGGAGCCCCTGTATTTTCTATCTATGGTAATATTAACAATGGCACGAAGTACTTTCTCCGTGCGAATGTCAGCTGATGTGCAGTGAGCATTCCTCCATGCCAGACATTCTGTTAAGCGCTGTGTATAAATCATCTCATTGAATGAGAACAATGCCTGGAACATAGTAGGGGATCAATAACTAATGGACAGATGGATGGATGAATGAATGAATGAATGATTCTTCACTACAGCTCTATGAGGTAGTTTCTATTATCATCACCATTGTATAGATGAGGAAACTGAGGTACAAAGTAGTTAAGTAACTTGCTTAAGACAACATGGGTTCTGAATTCATGACTTTAGTGGCATAAAAGTGATAAAGAATAAAAAACACTTTCTGGGACACCTGGCTGGCTCAGTCAATAGAGCATCAACTCTTGATCTCAGGTTCGAGTTCAAGTCCCGTGTTGGGTGTGGAGCCTACATTTAAAAAAACCAAACAAACAAAAAACAAACAAATAAAACTTAAAAAAAAAAAAAGGAAAAACTTCCCAACTAATGAAAGCATTTCAGGATATTGTAGTGCCAAGATAATAAAAATCACCAAGCAAGTAAGTCCAAAAGGCACAAGAGACCTGCCCGAAGTGAGAAGGTAAAAAAGATCAGGAATGATGAGCCAAAAGTAGAACCTGGGCCTCTTCTAATCACTCTGCATCACACCAGTTTTAATTCCCATGCATGAGCAGGTCATACCTCAAAAAGATACTCAACTTAGTATCAGCAATTGCTTCAGCACTGAGGATGTACCATTGGCTGGTCCAGAACATAGTTGTTCAGGAGTGAAAAGGGGGAGGAAGAAAAATGTGGGAAAGGAGAAAGGCAAGGGTCTCAAAGAATTATCTATGGTGAGGTGACTGACAAAGCCCCAGTGACTATCCAGACATGACACCATGCAAACCACTGTGACTATAGTTTTGGACAGTTTGTATTTTGAACAGTATGCTTTTGAGACCCTTCATAAGTACAATTATCCCCTTATTCTTGGTGATTAATAAACATATTCATGATAAATTTCATCCTCGATGGGAACATACCTAACAAATTATCTATAAGCAGAAAGTTGGACACGATTACTTAAAGAATAAACCACCCTGCAGAAAAAAAATGGAAGCGAGACACGGGGAGGAGCAGGTCCCTGTAGCCCTGGTTAGAATATACAATTTGCCCCCATCTCCTAAATAGGTAGTTATACTTCATGTGACTGATGCCCAGAAGAACATTTAATCTGCAATGTCTATTTTAGTGAGTTCTTCCACTGGCACATTCGCAAGACTGGGTTTTGTTGTTTTGGAGGGAGGTGTTTGGTTGGGGGAATGGGGGCAAATGTAGGGGGTGGAATTCCCCAAACCAAGAAAGAAGTCAAACCCTGCCTCCCCCAACCCCCTGTATCAGGAAACATGCATTTCTTTTATGCCCAGTCTGTGCTGCCCCTGTTTGACTTTAGGTCAATGCAAGGAGCATGTGACCTGCTGAAGTTAATTCTACAAAACAATGGATTGAGTTAGCAAGGCTTCATCCTATTACTTTTGATAACAAACTAATTCCTTTTTCTCTCTCTCAATGAGTTCCTGACACTTTCAACTTTTGGTGTTGCTAGTGAAAAGGAATGAATTAAAATGCAACTAAGTGCATTTCCTAAAAACCTTTGGTGGGTTTAAGGGCATTTTACTTCTTTTCACTAAATGTTTCCCTTTCCCTACTAACTAACTTAGAAGGATAAAATGTACATATGGGGACAGGGGTAGGATTTGACCTCTAAATTCGGGGACTAGCTTACTAATTCAGTCATGTTTGTGATTAGATTCCAAAAGGCATTCCCAACAGAAAGCTGATAAAAGTCTTTAAAAGCCATTCCTGAAAAATCTCCCATGATGTATTGGCAAGTAGAAAACAATTAAGAAGAAATATTCATTAGGGGCGCCTGGTCCCCCACTTATGCACGCATGCGCTCTCTCTCTCTCAAAAATAAATAAACAGTTTTTAAAAAAAGAAAGAGGGGCATCTGGGTGGCTCAGTGAGGTACATGTCTTGACTTCGGCTCAGGTCATAATCTTGCAGTTTGTGGGTTCAAGCCCCATGTGGGGCTCTGTGCTGACAGCTCAGAACCTGGAGCCTGCTTCAGATTCTGTGTCTGCCTCTCTCTGTACCCCTCCCATGCTCACTCTCTGTCTCTGTCTCTGTTTCTCTCTCAAAAATAAAATAAACATCAAAAACGTCTTTTTTTGAATGAAAGAAAGAAAGAAAGAAAGAAGAAATACATTTAAGGCTATTTTTCCTCCTCTAGGGGACTTCAGATCCTGCCCCCCACCCTGTGTAGCTGGGTGAGAACCTCTCCCCATACCTGCCAAAGGCTGAAGATTTATTCTCTGAGAGTAAAACATAGAGTCTCTAGAAGGGGGAGAGACCAGGCACAGCTGAAGACAGAAGTACTATACAGAATCAAAGGGGGTCTGAGTGTAGACGCTGAGATGCCCCCACACACACCACACCAGCATGCTCACTGCCAATCAGCTGCCGTGCCTTCACCCTCCAACCAAAAAATGGAAGCATTTCTCTGACAACCCAAAAGGAAGAAAATCTAAAAGATACTGACTCTAGAGTTTCCCTGGCCAGAAGGACTAGCCACATGGCACCCCTTCCCAAATGAACTTCAATCTACAAGCCCCCAGTCACTTAGATATGAGCAGACAGACAAGACTGACAGATTTCTAAGAAAACCCTCAAACATTAAAATAGTGACTAAAACACATAGAAAACAAAGTAAATGGAAAGGTAAGATAATAATTATGGTAAATAAGAGTTTATAGGAAAGAAAAAGCAATATCATGGTTTACAAGATGACTCAGCTATGAATGGTCATTGTAATGTAAACCTTCATGCAAACCAATCAAAAGTTATGGCATAATTAAATTGGGAGGAGAGAGGGGATGAGAAAGGTGGTATGTGTAGTGGAGCATCCTGGGGGCAGGGAGGAAGAAAGCTAACCTTCATCTTCTGTAGTGAAAAGTTATTACTTAGCGCCTACAACCGAAAGCTCAAGAGGTCAGCAATATAAGCATGTCATATAGAAACATGGAGATCAATATAAAAAGCAGTAACTGATGTATGAAACTGATTGCCTTTGGGGTGGGGAAAATGGGGGACACAGCGGTAGAGAACTATTGCTTTTCTTTATAAACCTTGTGGAACCATTTTATTCTTTAAGCTGTAGTAATATATAATTTTGATACAAGAATATAAAAGAAAATGAGAAATTAAAAACGGAAGGCTAGAGCTGGCTTTGACAGCTATACATATTTGGGTTGGAATCCCACTGTGGCATTCACCTAAATCTGACCATGCTTAACTTCCTTATCCTCTACAAGCCTGTTTGTTTCTGTCTGTAAAATCAGGACAATGGTGGCTGTGAAAATTAAATAAGGTTTAATGTGTAAGGTCCTTTGTCCATATTGGACAATTAACATCAGCTCCTATGTCAAATGGCCAAGGCTCTCAGCCCCTCACGTGACCACTGTAGGAGACTAGCAGTCAGAGTTTTTCTGCCCTGAGAGCAGAGTTCTACTTACAGCAATGTCCAATTGTTTGAAGAAGGAGATTTGAAATCAATGTTTCTCAATCTTCAACAAGCTATAGATCCCTTTCAAAGGAGAAACAAAATAAAACACCAAACTCTTAGGGATCCAGGGTTGACTTAGACTTTTTAATTAAAATATGACTTAAATATTATAATACTATTTTATATGCATTAACTCCTTATGTACATACAACCTAAGCAACAATAAAATAAAAATCAATTTAAATGAAAACCAAATCACAAAACCAGTGGAATTCAAGTGAACACTAATTTTTTTTAAATTCGTTTATTGATTGATTGATTGATTGATTGAAGTAATTTCTACACCCAATGTGGGGCTCAAACTCATGACCCAGAGATCAGCAGTCACATGCTCTTCCAAATGAGTCAGCAAGGCGCTCCCAAGTGAACACTTAATTTAATGTGATAGTTGGTAACATTTTGCTGAAACCAAATCATGGCTCTTCGAGAGCATAGGCAATGGCAGGTTCTCATGGGTCCCCATGCCCAGGCCACTGGGTGCTAGTTGGTGACCCAATTTCTCACTGCTTTTCTTTGAATCCTCCTTCCACAGCTGGCTGTGGGACTCCTGAGCCTTTGCATGGTGCTAGCATGTATCTTATACATCAGGTCTACTAATACTTTTTTCTTGTTAGCCAGGTACGATGAACATAATACAATTTGGCTCAAATTTAATCATAACAGAAACTCAGGCTCAAAATGGAGAAAACCACTAAATTAAAAATCATCATGGAAAACCATAAATCCGTTAATGGAACAACTTGGTGGTTACTTAAGGCCTCCTGGAAGCTTTAACCCAAAATCAAGAGTAAGACTTTTCCAGGCAGCAGGACCACCTTCCTCTCCCCTGGTCTCCCCATCCCCTCCACAGTGTCCACTCAAAACTGCTGCTTTATTATGTTTTTACCATATACCCATGGGACACCTAATAAGCATTAATGAAGATTATGTTCTTTCTATACCCAGCTGTTCCTCATTCTATTATACTACTTGTGGTGGCTCCTTGGTTTGCTTTCTTCCTTTTTTTAAAATTGCTTTCTTTTTCAAAATACATATTATGATCTTTTTTGCATACACAAGACAAAAACCAAAGACATGTTATCAGACTGGTCAAAAGGCACAACGTCACCTTATAATGGAAAATATTTGCTGACCTCTTTGATACTAGAAAAATATCTGTGTATTTTAATGGAATTTAGTATGTATGCTTCTGATGTATTAAAAACAAACTCAACAAACTGTCCCTTTGTGGAATAACTTAATTTCCAAGGTTTTTGAGCCTTCCATAGGAAGAAGGTACCATCAAAAGAAAAAAATACATAGTACATCCAAACTTCCCCAATCCAGCCTCTGCTCTTACCCTCCAAGCCAGGCAGTTTGACAGGAAGATAATCTCAGACATGGCAGGCTGTGTCCTCTGGCCACAAGTCACATAGGTTCTGTGCTAAAGGCCAGGGGGTGAAATGTCCTTCATAGTTCAAGACATCTCTTTTTGCAGTCACAGTTGTCCATAGAAGTTACGACAGTTTAGGCAATCATAGCTATTTCAAGGGCTCCAGGTGGCTGCTCTGGACGGAAGGAAGATTAAAAGAAGTTGTCTCTGTTCATATAAAAAAAGGTTACGGCTCTACACTCATTTGTTCCATAAATACGTATTAAACAACTACCGTGTGAGGTTCCATGTGTCTATTAGGCAGTGTAAGGGATGAAGAAGACATATACCCTGCCTTAGAGAAACACATTTTCTAGAGGAGGGGATAGAAATAAAAGCAAGTGCCTGCAAAGCAGTGTGAGAACTGCTGATTGATAGTGTGCTATGGGAGCACAGAGGAAGGAGCAACTCCGCTTACCTGAAGTGACTTTGAGTTGATCTTTTGGCTGAATTAGAGTCTTCAGCTTAACAAGAAGGGTGGGGGGGAGGAGTCCAGGCAGAGGATATAGCACAGAGGCATAACAAAGCTTGGATCACGCAGGGAAGAGTAAGTAGGTCTGGGGTTACATAATGTATAGTAGGTAAAAATAACCAGAAAAGACATCCTAGGGTAGATGATTAAGTTTGGGTTTTTCCTATTGGTTTCAATTTGATGGGTGTGTGTGTGTGTGTGTGTGTGTGTGCGTGTGTGTATATATATATATATATATATGCACACACGCACACACACGACAATATTTATGTAAATGAAACATTGTTCTAAATTTTGAGAATATAGAGATAGTTTTTTGCAGTGCTTCTTAAAAGAATACACAAAGCACATAATAACTCACAAAAAGCACTTTTACAGGGAACTATAATAGTATTGACTAAGTATTGCTTATGATTTTTCAACGAATAAAATCTGGAATAGCTCGAAGAATAGACAGGCTGCATGGCCTTCAAATATTTCTTCATAGATAACATTTCTATCAAGCAGGACATTGATAAGATTTGGACAGAAAAGTGGTTGGTTGATTTTGTGTTCTTTGCAGATTCTTTTGGGTTTTTTTAATGTTTACTTATTTTTGAAAGAGTGAGTGATTGGAGGAGGGGCAGGGACAGAGAGGGGGAGACAGAGAATCCCAAGCAGGCTCAGTGCTGTCAGCTCAAAACCCGATGTGGGGCTTTAACTCATGAACTGTGAGATCATGACCTGAGCTGAAGTCAGACTCTCAACTGAATGAGCCACCCAGGCGCCCCATATTCTTTGCAAATTCTTAAGTCTAAAATTGATTTTAGTGGTAATTGGTAGGCATTAAAGGGTTGCAATCAGTGTGCTGATACAATTAATATGTATGAATATTAGGAGGGAGTGGTAGGAGGAGCAGAGAGATCCATGAAGAGTTTATTACATTTTCTAAGGTTAAATAAAGGGTACAACTGAATTATGTCATGATGGTAAACGTGCAGGAGTCTACAGATATTAAAGTGGTAAAATTTGCTAAATCTTTGAGACCAATTAGTGCTGAGGAGTGAGAAGAAGTAAGAGGAATCTAAGAAGACTCCCAGATTTCTGACTTAAGTATCTGGGTGAGCTTTTTTAAGTTTATTTTATTTTATTTTTTTAGTAATCTCTACACCCATCATGAGGTTCGAACTCATGGCCCAGAGATCAAGAGTCGTATGCTTTATGACTATGCCAGGTAGGTGCCCCCAAGTATCTGGGTGAGCTTTAGTTCTCTTCACTGGAATAGTGAAGAACAGATTGGGAGAGTTATGATGATAAGTTCTGGTACAACTTGATTTTAGGACATGATGAAAGATTGGATGTAATTCATCTTTTTAATATGCTAAGAAGAATAATGTTGAGATAGCAATGGGACCAAACATTGCTATAGCCACATTAGGAGGCATTTTGGCAGTACCTAATACAATATTAAAATGTACACACCACATGACCCAACAGTGCCATTTCTCAGTATCAACCTCAGAAAAAAGCACATGCCCTAGGAGGAAGGTCCAAGGAGGTGCATTGCAGCATTACTGGTAATCACACACACACACACACACACACACACACACACACACAATTCAACCTACTGAAATGTAGTTTGCTAGGGAAATAGTTTTTAAAAACCATGATAGTGTTTTCAGACTTACTGAAAATTAAAATCACCCGGGATATTGGTTGAAAATAATTTCTTCATCCCCCTTCCCAGTCCTACAGAAACAGATTCTCTTGGGGCAGGCCGTGAATAGGTCTGGGTGATTTTTTATCATCAGAAATGTTTCTGAAAAACTTATGAAAAGTGTTTCCAAAACTATCTCTAGAAACAAACAAATGCTAGGCAGGATTAAAAAGAATGAGGGTAAATCTCTGTGAAGCAACTCAGAATGAGCTCCAAGATATATTGAGTGATAAATGCAGACTGCAGAATGAACACACAGTGTGATACCATTATGTAACCACAGACCCAGACAGAACAATATATTTCTAGAAGTAAATATGGGCTTGGTGGTGGTGATTTCAAAGGGAACTTCTGTTATGACTATAATGGTTCATTTTTTTAAGATCAAAAAGTATTTGTGCATTAATTCTGTAATTAGAAGCAGATATTTATTTATTTACTGCGGGTGTGGTTGAGGTGATGATGAAGGTAGCCTGTGCAAAACACAGCTTGTGCTAAACCACAAATACCTAGAAGCATATCCTGGATAAATTTTATCTGCATCATATTCATGCATCAAATATATGAAACTGTGCTCTACACCAAATGAAGCAGTTCATTGCTTGGGGGGATGTGGCAAGAGAGGCGGCAAGAATGAAGAAGGGCCCAGAAATCCCCTGATATTTCCACGTCTGCTCACCTTTCAAGACCCACTTTGAATACCATCTCTATGGTCCAGTTCCCACAACCTGATTTCATCTCTTTGTCTTCTAAACCCCATCCCATCCCTTTCATCTGCTTACATCTGTGTATACAGGTCTCATCCTCTCACCACATCATCCCCCCTTCCATTCCACTTTGCATTTCCCCAAAGCCCAGCAGTGCCTGCATACACAGCTCTCAATCTGAAATGATTATTGAATGAAATGCTTCCAGCTATGCCTCAGAGGTCTGAGAATGGTCTTCTACTCTCCACTGCAATTACTGCTCAGTGGAAGTCACTTAGTCCTGTCTACCCTCACATCCTCACCCCATCTCCCCCTCCTCCTCACTGCTGTCTAAAATTCTTACAATGGAAAACATATGTTTTTATTACATAATTAGAGCTAAGGCTCAAAATCCAAAGCCCTAGGGAGAGCCATAAAAAGCAAATGGTTGCATCCCATCCTTCCCAGAGCACAAGATGGACAGGAATTGGGGAGAGGGAATAGATTGTTCCTACATACCTGGGGTTAGATGAAGAGCAGATGTGGAGAATAGAAGCTCTGTTGGCTCCTTGCAAAGGAAAGGCAGGCCTAGAAGAGGGAGCTTTTCTTCATAATCTGTCACCCCAGTCACCACAACCACTTCCACCTTTTGTCTATCCTTTGTAGCTAGCCTAACAAGAACAATCTTGACATGAGACAGCTTATCTCAAGGTCTTCCTCTTAAAGTCAGTCCACCCACAGAGATGGGGAACAGAATTTCACAGTGTTACCCTTCAGTCATGTCAAGAGTGCCTCGGTTAGAGGTAAGAAGACATTCCCCAAGAAGCCACGCCATGTCTTCATGTTGTTCCAGACCAGCAGCCACAAAGGAATGGACGAACCATTGTTCTTTATAGAAATCCTATGCCATGAAACTTAATGTCTCTTGGCATTAGCACTATGGTCTCTCTGCCCTAGTCCTCTCCACAAACACATTGATTTTTATTACTTATTTAAGTTATGTGTCAGTCAGGGTCCTGGCACAGAACATTTGGTATCTCAAACTGGGTAATTTAGGGAGGGGTAATAAAAGGAGTAATTGTAGAGAGCTATGTGGGAAAGCCACCTGCCAGGTGCTGTGATTTCCATTAAGGGAATAAATGCCCTAATCTCAGTCTTCTTCCTTTTGATTTCTTCCCTGTGTCCCATTGGCCAAATCCTACTGGAAGCCACAGGTCAAGGGAGCCCATTGATGAAGTGCATGGCATTCAGCTCCCTAGGTCATAAGCAAGGGAAGGATGAATCTGGAGGAGCAAGTAGAGGCTGTCTAGCACAACTGCCATGTCTGTCTGTCTCTCTCTGCCTCTTTTTATATTTAAATTTTAGTTAACATACAGTGCAATATTGGTTTCAGGAGTAGAATTCAGTGATTCATCACTTAGAATTCAGTGATTCATCACTTGCTCATCCCAAGTGCCCTCCTTAGTACTCATCACAAATCTAGCCCATTTCCCACCCACTTCTCTCCGTCAACCTATACTTTGTTCCCTATCATTGAGTCTCTTGTGGGGGAGCCTGGGTGGCCCAGTCGGTTAAGCGTCAGACTCTTGGTTTCAGCTCAGGTTATGATCTCACAGTTTCATGAGTTTGAGACCCACGTTGGGCTCTGTGCTAACAGCACAGGGCCTGCTTAGAATTCTCTCTCTCTCTCTCTCTCTCTCTCTCTCTCTGCCCCTGCCCCAATCTTGCTGTCTTTGTCTCTGTCTCGTTCAAAATAGATAAATAACTTTGGTTATTTTTCCCTCTCTGGTCTCCCCCCCCCCACCTTCTTATATGTTCATCTGTTTTGTTTCTTAAATTCCACACATGAGAGAAATCATATGGTATTTGTCTTTCTCTGATTGTGCAATGTCCGTCTCTTGCTCAAGAAAGCAAGAACAGCGACATTGCATATACAAAGCCATCTCCAGTCTGGAGCAGCCGCGCCTTCCACCTCCTCTCCCACCATTCTTAACCATGTGACCATGCTCCGCTTAAGACACAGGACAGTGTCCCTGCCCAGGCTTCATCCTTTGTATACTTATGCCCACATTGTGTTTCCTCTTCTGTCTGGACCACCCTCTCTCCCTTTCCTCTTGGAAAATTTCTACCCATCTTTCAAGGTGAGACTCCATTTCTCTTTGGAGCCTCTCCTGATCTATCATACCCTTTTCACACAGGCTTCATCGCTTCTGCCTACATAATACTGAAGCACCGTGAGCATATACTTTTATTCAGGACTTTATTCATGTACATTTTCCCTGCTGCTATGCAAGCATTGCTCACAGATGAAGATTCCATCTCATCATTACTATTAACAACCACTATTATCATTTTCCGACTACTAATTATGTGGTAGACCTGGGCCCTTTAATTCATTCTTTTGTCTATGAGGCAGACACCTTGTTTTTATCCAACGCACTGATGTAAAAACTGATTTTTGGAGAGATGGACCAGCGTGCATAACGTCACTCAGCTAGTAACCAGTGGAGCAGTGGTCGCTTAAAGCAGCTAAACTTGGATTCAAACCCATGTCCTTCTAACTCCCAACCTGAATGGTGAAACTGAAAGTAACCACAGTGAATTTAAGAAATAAAACAAAGCAAACATAGGAGAAAAAAAGGGAGAGGCAAACCAAGAAAGAGACTCCTAGCTGTAGAGAACACACTGATGGTTACCAGAAGGGAGGTGGGTGGGGGGATGGGTAAAATAGGCAATGGGAATTAAGGAAGGCACTTGTGAGGAGCATGGGGTGTTATATGGAAGTGCGGAATTACTATATTGTACACCTGAAACTAATACTACACTATTTGTTAACACACTGGAATTTGAATAAAAACTAAAAAAAAGAAAGTAACCATGGTGAATACTGCCTGTCTCAGATTTGCATCCCCAGAGTTGAGCCAGCTCTAGATAATCCATAATTAGTGTCCAAGACGTGTGTTTGAATAAACCACCAGAAGCATAACATACTGACAGAAATCTCTTGACTATGTGTCTATTTCCCTTAGTATAGGTTAGTCCAAGGCCGTGACTTTCTTTAGTCTTATCTCCATCCTGATAGTTTATAGCAAAGTCCCAATTTGCTAACAAAACTAAACTTTGCCTTGACTATGTTTATTAGTTGCCTTTTCAAACAGAATCATCAGCAAACAGAATCCCTTAGAAGACTAAGGTATTGGTCGTGCTCCCAGAGTACTGAGTTAAAATTTTTTCCTAAGGAAAAAAAAAAAAGAAAAGAAAAGAAGAAATATTTCCCAAGGAATGGAAGGATAGTGTATTAGGAGCTTCTGAGCAACATGTCCTTGTGTTTTTACATATGAACCGTGAGAGTAGGGAGCTGAGAGACAATATTTTAAAAATTGATCCTGTTATAACAATAACAGCCATCATACATATAGGATACTTATTGTGTGACCAATTGGTGTTTTACATATATTATTCCTAATTTCTTTAGCAGCTCTGCAAGGTAAGTCTTACTCTCCCCATTTTACAGGACAGGAAACTGAGGTTCAGTGAGCCTAAGTTTCCTGTCCAAGGCCTCTCAAAATTCATGCCCAGATTTTCATGGCTTTACCCTGATTCCCTGAAACAAAGAAATTAAACACCATCAACTATAACAGAACCAGTATCATCATGAGGGACATCTAGTAATGTAGAAATTTTATGGCTAATCAAAGTAATTCTAACTGTCAAATATAATTGTAAAACACAAGGTCTCAGTATCCTAAAATAACATTTTTCTTCACATTATGACCTCATTTAAACTTTCCTTTTACATCTTTGTAAATTAGGTAAGAGCAGTGTTATGATCTCGTTTATAGATGAAGAAACTGAAGCTCAGAGAAACTAAGCAGCAGGTAGCAGTGGGATTTGAACCCAGGTCTTTCGCTTTCAGATCTAGTAAACTGAAATGCAAAAGCATCATTATTGTGAATTTTTTTTAACCTAGAAGGCAGAAAGTCTGCCATATACACTACTGCTTGTTTCTAAAGAATTGGTTCGTGCCCACTCCCTTGTCCTCATCTGCCCCTCTCCTTGCCATCTCTTTTTCTTACTATTTTCATTTGCTACACAAATATTGTAACAAGAATAAAGGAAATAATTAAAAGAAAATTCACTCATAATTCCTATACCCCAACATATCAATCACTTTCAGGTGTCTGTAATTACTATCTAGTCCTTGTCCAAATATTACCCAAAAAGCACGCATGAGCATGCACACACACACACACACACACATACACATACACACATACACACCAAACACTTACACTCCCCTAGGGAGTTATTTGGAACTTGGTGGTGACTAGTGACAAGCATGTGATTCACAGAATCCAGACTGACCCTTGCGTGGTTTCCTCTGTAGTGACCTAGATCTTCCCGGCGTGAATCAGCCAACTAGAAAGAAGAGAGCAATGAGGGAAAGGCTGACCCAAAGTCAGTGATTGCTTAGCTAAAGATTTTGACAAAAGCCACCACTACATCCAAATTCCGAATGTGACAACTCCTCCTCAATAAGAAGCAGTGCCTGGTTCTCCGAAGTGAAACTTTCCCGGTCCTTTGACTTTTATCTTAATCAGAGTGATACTGACCAAAATGTTAGCAGTGGTTATCTCTGGATGGTAAGATTATAAGGGATGTTTATTTTCTTCCTGATTCTCTCTTGCATTGTCTGAGTTTTCTGCAATGAACATGTAATATTTTCGTCATAAGATTAAAATCAATAATAATCGTCATGCTGAATAGGATGTGAGGTTGATCTAAAAAAAAAAAAGGGCCTATAAAAATTAGAGTCATGGGGATAGATAATGCAGTCTTCACCACTGGAGGGACAAAAACCCCTCCCTCAGGTCAGAGAGCCTAGAACCCAGGAAGTACAATTTCTAGCTCAGTTCCTTTGTAATATAATATATGCTAACAAGTTTTTGTTTCCTTTTTTTTTTTTTTAGCTTACAAAGATTGTTCCTAAACCATTTGTCAACAGAGAAGATTTGATTCTGAGAACATGTTATGGATTTTCTATTGCAATGGTCCAATATAATTTAGTAGACAATAACACCCATAGAAATGTGTGGGAGCTTTGCTGTCAAGTCCTGTAGTGTTTTAATAAAGGAACCTGTCATTTTTCTTCAGCTAAATTTCAGCTAGAAATAATATTAGGTGAGTTTTCATTGCCCTTCATTTCATAGCCTTTCTGTAATTTGGACACCTTAATGATTTCATGCAAAATTCTCTAAAGAGTCTTGGTGGCTTCTGTCTGATCTTGGTTTTTGCTTTTGATGCGGATTACTTATGTGCATCCATCATGGTAAAAACAGCAGAGTTTGGGCAAACACTGCTCTCAGACCTCCGCTCCCTTTCAGGCCTGGAGATCCTTCATCTAACCCAGTTCCATTCTTGTGCCTCTTCCCGCTGGCTTCCCCAGTGCCATTTTTATTAAAGCCCCAGCTCATCCCACATTCAGCCGCATGACTTCTTACAGGCTTCAGAATAAATCACCACATTGCTCCGATCTTGGCTTCTCTGCCCTCAGCTTTCAATTAAATTTAGAATTGACTTTAAAGGTACAACCTCAATGTACATGGTTGAAAATGACCTTGTTTCCCCTTTCCCACCACCTGCGACTTCCTGCGCAGGGCTCTTATACTCCAGCTCCTGGTTCAAAAAGTAGAAACAGGAATTTGCTACATGCTCCTGTGGCAAACTATAAGTCTCAAGCTGTTTAAAGTCTTTAAAGTCCCATCCAAAAGGTAAAGTACACTCTGCAGAGAGAAATCTGGGGGCCTGAATCTCTGGCTGCCTGTGTTCAGGAAGAGACACAGAAGGAGACGAAGAAGAAGAAGAAGAAGAAGAAGAAGAAGAAGAGAAGGAAGAAAAAAAAAAAAAAACCTTTGAGCTAAACACTTAATTTGTTTAATTTCTATGGTTTGCATTCAAGATGATTCATCTATTTATAATACGCATCACTATTAAAGTAATTATAAGTTAATATAAATGATCTATGACAATATTATAAGGACACCAAAGCAGACTTTAACATCAAAACTGACTTTCATCTTTTGTCTTGTCATTTGGCTTCCCACTCTTAGCAAGGAATAGAGCATATAAGCAGGTTTGGGCTATTCAGAATCGGACACGCTCCTGCCAATTTCTCCCTCCTCCCTTTGGAAGACTTTACCAATCAGAAGGACCGAACTGGAAAACCTGTCTTACTCTATTCAAAACCATTAATATTTCTAGGCGCTTACTTGTATCTAAGAGTAATAAGTTTCCTCCCAATCTGGGAAAGAAGAAGGAAAGAATGATTTGATTGCCTAAAAAAGGATAAAACAAGATCTGCTATGTGAAAAAGATGTATACATTCAAAGTGCTCTATAAGTATAACAGGGCAGTTTATTAATTCAACCATTGATTAGTTATTATCTACTATGCATCAGGGTCCAAGGAAGCTGTACAGTGTTTGTGAGCTTGAACCTTCATTTTCTCTCCTCTAAAATGGGAATAGAGACCCTTTATTTCAGCGTGTGTGAGAATCAAGTGGAAGAATAAATGTAAATCACTTAAAATCAGTTCTTGGCACATAATAAATACTGAGTGAATAGCTTTATATACAAATATGAAAGAAGTATCCCCAAATGCAAAGGGATTTACAGCCTAATGAATTCTTATTCTAAAACCTCTGCCTTTTGCATTTGACCCTAAAATTTGAAAAGCTTCAAAGTTTTAGCTATGCAAATCTCAGATCAAAATACTTTCCTATTGATTGCCCTTTAGAAAGATTTACTAAGAACATGTGGGTGCTTTACCAAATAAGGAAAAAAAAGAAAAGGAATTAACACATGTTAACTCACTAAATGTATCTCAGTGATTTTGCATCTTATTTTTCCCACTGTCTTATTAAATCCTAATTAATAGATAGGCATAAATAGTCTTATGTCCTAGATGGGGACACCGAGGCTCAAGGAGAGTCAGTAACCTCCCCATCATCACAGGGCTAGGAAGTGGAGAGGATGGGATTCAAACCATGGTATGTGGTTTCAGAGTCCACGCTCTTGTCCAGCATTGCCAGCTGCCCCCTTCACCCTGTTACATCCGGTGGAAGGAGATCTGTAATCCTCATCTGAAAAGACAAGAGTTACATGAGATCTTCTTCAAGTAGAGGGGACATTTTTTAGAAGAAAAATATTGCAACTATTAATTTCTTGCTTAATCTTCTGAACAGCAGAATAATAGTGGGATTCCTTCCTTTCCACTTAAAGTCTTCCAGGTAGAACCTTCCTTTTTCAGTTCTTTTTTTTTTTTTTTTTTTTTAACGTTTTTTTTTTATTTTTGGGACAGAGAGAGACAGAGCATGAACGGGGGAGGGGCAGAGAGAGAGGGAGACACAGAATCGGAAACAGGCTCCAGGCTCCGAGCCATCAGCCCAGAGCCTGACGCGGGGCTCGAACTCACGGACCGCGAGATCGTGACCTGGCTGAAGTCGGACGCTTAACCGACTGCGCCACCCAGGCGCCCCCCTTTTTCAGTTCTAAAAGATCACTGTTGACACGGACATTTTTGAGGGCTTGGATTCTCCTTCCCTTTAATAGTGCTTATGCTTTTCTGGGAAAGGAAATCACACAAAAATTTAAAACTGTGAATCAAAAAGTTAGGAAAGAAGGTCCCACTGTACAAACCTTGTTTTGAAAGCCTGCAGCCATCCCTGGTATTAGCTGATCTCTTTGCACCTCTACATTTTATAGCCTTCCCCAAACTCCACTCCTCCTAAGTGAAACTTTCCTGCTCCTAGTTCAACCTCCCTCCCTGGACTACAGGAACGATGGTGATAGCTTGTGTAAGTCCAACCAGGAGTCCAAGTGCCTACCGAGGCTAAAGACATGTTTGCTGGGCAGGGCTGATGGATAGCTCCTTAGGATACTAACAGTGTTTAGGGAGTTGAGTTCTCTTCTGCGCCTACCCCTGACTATAGATGAGGAAGACCACAATTGGTCAAAACCAGCTAATTAAAATTGAGTCACTCCGTAGAAGGCCAAATGGCCCTAGATAAATAGAAATTTTTCATTCTTACCTGCCCCCCATTCTCCTTCCTTTCCTTCTCTTTGTCTCTTTTTTAGTTCTAGAAATAATTATCCTTTTTCGACTGCCTACATAAAGGCACCCCACGGTTCATCTCACTTGGCAGTAGCCTAAACAGCTCCTTATCCTTTCTATATAGACTTTATTTGCTTTTTAAAAAACGTACAAAATACTGAATTTATTGCTCTTTTTGCTGTACTTGGTATATCCACACTGTATTACACTTGAGCCGTTAATCTTGTTGCTTCATCACCATTAAGTGGTTCATTTTCTTCTTTTCTTTCATTCCTTCCTGTTAATGTTTATTTATTTTTGAAAGGAGAGTGCATGAGCAGGGGAGGGGCAGAGAGAAAGGTGGACAGAGGATCCGAAGTGCTCTGAGAGCAGACAGCCTCAGGCGGAACTGGAACCCATGAACCACAAGAGCATGACCCGAACCAAAGTCGGATGCCCAACTGACTGAGCCACCCAGGTGTCCCTAATTGGTTCATTTTCATGTCACTGCTGAGGAATCAGCTGTTGCTGCAGAGGTTCAGGGGAAAGGCCTTTTGAGAAATGTGGAAGTTTCTTTTGTATATCTACAAAAGCTTCATTTCACTGTTAACTTTTTCATCACTCACAATGTTTATCTTCATAAGATTGGTGGGAACTGGTTTTGCTTTGTTTTTCGTCTTACAGTTCTTTTGCCTGGCTATATGGAATACATTCCTGGACTTCTGCCCTCTTAGTTTGTTCTTGGCCATTGTCTTCCATACCCTTGCAGCAACTCATGCTCCAGGCAAGACATCTGCCTTTCTGTATAGACTTTAAAGTTCAAGGATGAAAAAGAATGAAGGATGAAAATAACTAGCAACCAGAAAGAAGTTTAGTTATTTATCACTCCAGTAGTTGTGTGCGTTTATGTGTGTTTTAATATTCCAAAACTCGGAAATTGAACCCATCATTCACCAGGACATATTTTTTTATTGGCCAAATATATTTATAATAAGGTTGTCATTCCTTTTATGTGTGTATCATTTTCCATTTCAAAGCACTTTCACATGCACAACAGCTAGACTTAAATTATAGCACCCATTTTGCAGATCTGGAAACTGGACTCAGATGGACAAAGGGGCATGCCAAGGTCGCAGACCTAATGAATTAGTCACCGCACCAGAATTAAAATCTGGCTTTCTTATTTATTATGAGCTTCTTTTGTGGGGGGAAATGGGGTACTACTCTCTATACAAGGTTTATATCCTAGTCTTCGAGATTTCCTCATGGGGGGAGAAAAGTACTATTCTACAAGCAATGTCTTGGAGCCGATGTCAGGAACAGACTTTCAGGTAGTGTACCAGCGGTATACCCTACTTAATATGACTTATGGCTTCACAGGATTGAAAGATATTTTGTGGCAAAAAGACCTGAAATCACCATTTAATAGAATATAACCACGGAAAAGTTATTTGACCTCTTTGAGTTTGCTTCCTCACCTACAAAATGTTGACAATATTGCTAATCCCACAGGGCTGGTATAAGGCTTAAACGACATTCGCAAACCACTCTGTTAGTAGATTGTAGATGCTTGGTGTTAGAATTCTTTTCCTTCTCTTGAAAGAAAAAGTGCTGCCAGAATTAGAGAGTCAGGAGACTAAGGTTAAGGAAGGCTGAGGTACCAGGATTCCCTCTCCCTTCTCAAGGACCCTCCACCTGCAGGCCATAGCCCCCTCCCAAACTGTAAGACTCAGATAGGAGGTAGGGATAGGTAGGTAAAGGTCAGATCACAGGAACCCTGGTAGGCCATGGCATGGACTTCGGAGTAACCTGATCAGAAAGCAATTTGAGGTTCTTTTTTCTGTTCCTCCAACTCACCAAGCTTGTTCCTACATCGGGGCCTTTGCACTTCCTCATTCCTCTGCTTGAAACACATGAACCGGGGTGCCTGGGTGGCTCAGTCAGTTGAGTGTCTGACTTCGGCTCAGGTCATGATCTCATGGTTTGTGAGTTCAAGCCCTGCGTCGGACTCTGCTTGCTGACAGCTCAGAGCCTGAAGCCTGCTTCAGATTCTGTGTCTCTCCATCTCTCGGCCCCTCCCCTGCTCATGCTCTGTGTCTCTCTGTCTCTCAATAATAAATAAATGTTTAAAAAAAAAAAAGAAACACATGAACCTTAGGTGGTCACATGGCTCACTCCCTGACTGCATACTGTGCCATTCGAGGAGGCTGTCTCTATCCAAATTAATTAAAATACCATCGCCCTGACTACTAGTCACTCTTCAATCCCTTAGCCTTTTATCTTGATTGGATTTTTTTCCTCAACACTTACCAATACCTGAAATTATACTACATATTTACTTAGTTATTGTCTATCTCTTCTGCTAGAATGTAAGCTTCATAAAGACAGGGACCTCATCTGCCTTGTCACTCTATTTCCCCAATACCTAAAGGAATGAATGGTAAATAGTAGGTGTTTAATAAATAATGAATGAGTGAATGTGGATATTGTTATATAAATGAAATAATGTATTCTAGGACCAGTTATTAGTTAGCACTGTGGATTTCTCAGACTGCCACCTTTATATCTGATTTTAACTGCTAAGTGCATTTTCAGCATTACATTAGGATCCTTATAAAGAATAACTTATAGGGCTACCTGGGTGGCCCAGTTGGTTAAGCATCGGACTCTTGGTTTCGGCTCAGGTCATGATCTCACAGTTTTGTGAGTTCGAGCCCCGGGTTGGACTCTGTGCTGCCAGCACAGAGCCTGCTTGGGATTCTCTCTCTCCCTCTCTCTCTGCCCCTCCCTGACTCACATTGTCTCTGTCTCTCTCAAAATAAATAAATAAACTTAAAAAAAAAATTTTTTTTTAAAAGAGCAATTGTAAATGACATATTCCAAGAAATTGTATAAACATGAACTATTCTCTAAAATTGGCAATTTCACTTAGAATGATGCCAAAGGCGAGATGGCAGGAAGAATTCTAAAGCATAGACCTGATCTTATCACCTGTCTGCCCCACTCTTCAGTGGCTGCCATCATTCTGGGCAATCTTCAAAAACTCTGCTCTGAAGGACCCTTGAGATCTCTTCAGAGCTCTTGTGTGTCCCCTTGCATCATCTCCTATAGAGGGCACCTATTCCCCCACTTGATATTAGCAACACCTCTTTTCATTCTCACAAGTGTCCCGATTTCAGTCATGATATATATGGTCATCCTACTTGTTTCACCCTTTTCCACGAGGCCTTCACTCTAACCAGACCCATCCACCAGCAGGTCTCCAAACAAGAAAGACTCTTTTGTACCTTTCTTTGAGCAATTTTTCCTCAGCCTAGGATACCTTTCATTCTTCCAGATTCCAACTCTAGTATCAACCCTTCTAGAAAGGCTCTCCCAGAAATTTTCCTCCAGCCTAATTTAGATTAGGCAAACACCCCAGGCTGCTTTGGAATTGCTTGAGGAGCTTTTTGAAAACACAGCTTTCTGGGCCCCTCCACCTCATGTTGGGATTCAGCAAGTCTGGCGTGGGACCCAGGAAATCTGCTTGCCCCCCCCCCCCCCCGCAACTGTTCCCACAATATCTTCTGTATACTGTTCCAGGTACCTCTCTGTTGTAAGCTACTTATCTGTTTCCTTCAGGTGTCTATAAACTCCTTGTGGGCACGAGCCATGGCCCTCACCTTCAGTGAGTCTCCACTGACTAGAATCAGCACTCCGTAAATGATACATGAAGAAATGAATAATAACGGCAAACATTTACAGTAACACTTATCACGTGCCAGGCACTGTCCTATGTGGTTTTTTTGTGTATTAACTCATTATTTCAGAAGATATTTTAGCCCTTAAGGGCATAATCATTAACTTGTAAGATAAAGGATATTAGGAACATTAAGGTACTAAGAATTAACTCTAGAAAGTGCAAGGTGTGATATATAAATTTTTTTTAAGTAAACATTTTTTTCACAAACCTTTTTTTAATGTTTATTTATTTTTGAGAGAGTGTGAGTGGGGAGGAGCAGAGAGAGAGAGAAAGAGAGAGAATCTTAAGCAGACTCAGTGGTGTCAGCATGGAAGCGGCCGACCCGGGGGCTCATACTCACACGGTGAAATGATGATCCGGCCGAAGTCAGAGACGTTTAACCGACTGAGCCACCCAGTTGCCCCGGGAAACATTTATTTTAAGACAGAATACTTCTTGAAAGTCTTCTACGTACATTGAATCATGTTGATCCTTTCCCCAAATGAGTACCCAATGTGCCTTCCTGGAGAACTTTGTAAGTCTGACTGAAGTACCTATGATTTCATTGCTATGTCTGACCTTTCCTGACCGTTCTGTGCTGGGCCATCACCTTGCACCTTCCAGGGTTTTGTTTTCTATCTCGGACCTCTTTAACAAAATGCCTGGGGAAAAGAACAGGAGTGGAGCTTCTTCACTATACCCTTCAACTTTAAATGTTAGCACTCTCTGTGGATATCCTGTAAAATTAAGGGGAGCTCATGAAGGGCTTGTGACTCACAAAGAGCTTAAAGCGTTTTAAATGTACAGTTCTGGTAACGGTGTCAGATTATGGATTTTCAAATGGCAGCCACAATCATGATTTAGAACAGATGGCCAAACCTCAGGCAACAGAATCAACAGAATTTTCTGCCATCCCAAGAGGCTAACAGAATCCAAGAGAAGTATCTGACATCACCTAAATTGGTAAACAGCTCAAAACAATCTTAATTAACAGTTTGCTGGAGCACTTAATGACAGAGAGCATGCCTCAGTAGAAATTGGTACTCTTAGGCAGCTCTCATATATTATTAACTGCATAGGGAAGATGGTCGAATGCCCTGGAAAAAAATAGTCAAAATTAGAAATTAGGAAATCTTGATTTTGGTCCATGCTGCGACACTAGGTGACCTTGGGCAGTAATTTGAACTTTCTGAACCTATTTCCTAGTTTATAAGATGATGTCTAAATTCCTTCTTTTAGCTTCAAATGTGTACCCCAGGCAACTGGAGGGTCAGGGAGAGCTTAAGTGTAAATGGGTAGAATAAGAATCATGCAAACATTATGGTAAAGTAAAATCCATCTTTCAACATACAAGAGGCTCAGTAGTGAAAGGTAACTCCTATTATTCATGTTGTTCCCAGAGTTCCTATGGCAGAGCATATTATTTTCCTAGAACTATTCATGCTTGCAGCATAGCAAACCATAGTGCCTATGGGTAAAAGGAGCCTTTCTGAAATCAACAAAATCATGTAACATTGTCAGTTAAGAAATGTTGAACTATTTTTCATGTGGTCATCTTCAGGTGTCAGTGTCGTCAATCTTCTGGAACAGCCTTGGAAGAGAATAAGTTATCTTTTCAGCATTGCTTGTTAACCGGTGCAAGAAACCAATGGGGAAAGACTCTACAAAGTCCCTCAGCAAGTCGGCTAAAATGTAGTCTCAAAAGTTTCAGCCTGAAATAACCCAGAACTAGTCAGGCCTAGAGGCCAACAGGCAAATTTCACTGTGTATTTTTTTTTTTTTTTTTTAATCCTCCCCATGTTTCTTTGACAGATTTTTTTTTTTTTTTTTTTACGGTCTACATTCAAGTTTTCAGGAAAAGTTATGGTGTGTATTTTGTGGAAGTGATGGAAGAAGAGAGGTTGAAGAGAAGGGACGAGGGAGTAGAAGAAGAGGACAGAATTAAACTCCCCGGGGAAGGAAGCCTACTGCTTCTCAAGTTACCATTTGTAAACCCTTTACCCGGTTCTGTTTGGCCTATTGTCCTGGGTAAATCATCCATTGAAAATCAAGCCCTTCAGCTCATTATATATTCTTCATTTGAGGTGACCAGAACCATTTCCTGAAACCTGGTTTGGGTGCTAATTACCTGCTCAAACACCTTGGAAATACCTCCGTGGATTTGTCATAGGAAAATTTCACTTTTTTATTTTTCTTAAATTGAGCACACTTATTGCAAGGGCCTCTTTTAACTTCCCAGTCGTGACAATAAAGGCCATCTGAGGGAGCAGAGCCTTCTGCTGCTCTGGTTACTGAGAAGTGACGCTCACTCCTCCCCAGCTTCCCCAAGGCGTAGCTTGCAGCTCTGCCTCAATTGTGGAGAAATGTTTACCGAAGTCAGCCACATCTTTCTATACAGAGAAGTAAGCTGCTTTTTCTTCCAGGGCCTCTCTCTCCCCTCCTCTGCACTGAGGCAAGAGACTCTTTACAAATACCCGAAGAAACTTGTACAAAAGAGAATCGCACTCCTTTTCTTCCCTTCAGATTTTAAAATAATTGTTTCTGTCAGACTTCCTCCTCTAGTAACCCTCCGATGAAAAAAAAAAAACCTCAAACTCAGAATATGCCTGGCCATAGTGACAGGATGGTATTTCTTTCTATCCATTTTGAAACTGAAAAAAAAAATCTTTTTTCCTGGGGAAAAATGTTTAATCATTTATGTATCTCTGGTGCCATACAAAATTTTTTGTTGCCTTGTCTTTCCTTCCCACATCTAAATAAACCTAAATCCAAAAGCATGAATGCAGGTGTCATCTTTAGGAAAAATAATCAAATAAAGCCAGAAATACATGGAACAAAATCTACACCAAAAGAACCAATATACGTCAATATTTTAAATACACGGTATTTCCATCTTTTATCCCTGGAAAAGAACTGGTAATTCATCAATTTCATTCTACATCTGTTGCATCCTGACTAGGCAAGATTCCTCCCCCACCCCCCTTCCTTAAGAAAACTGAAGGTGAAGACTGTCTCTATGTGGCACTGTGGTATAAGTGACCGCTGTTGTGGAGGAGAAAAGCCCATGAAGCTTAAAAATTTTGCAAAGAGAAAACAATCCTCCTGCAGACCACAATAAATAAAATAACAGCAGTGGGGTGATTTGCAACCATGTAACGGGGCTTTTGTCTGGGTCTATTTCTCTGTGCCTTGAGGGTTTCTGTGTTCCTTCTCTGCAGGATCTCAGTGTTTCGCCCCTCCATTACAAAGGCCCAGGGCTTGAGCCCCTCCTCCAGCTGTTCACCCCCAATCTTGCCCATGCTGAGGCTTACTTACAGCAGACTGAAGAGTTTCAGTGGGGTGCAGGGCACTGCAATTTAGGATTTCTGCAGTACAGGGTGAATTTTCAAGAGTGCATCAGAGAGGGGAGCCAGACTTAAAAATAGCCTTTACTCATCCTATTAACCATTTCATTGCTGCGTTGGTTTTTAAGGCAGGGCCAGCAGGCTCTTTTTTCTCTAGGAGACACCAAAATTGCTACAGCTGCTTCTGGCAGTCTGCATGAAGGCAAAACTTCACCATGTCTTGGAAGACAGGCGAATAAATGCTGTGACTCATTATAGAAAGAACTATGAAAAATTATTGCATTCTCCTTTCTGCCAAGTTTGAGGGCAGGGAAGAAGGGAAGGGATTACAGTGCAGGGAGAAGGGGAGTGAAAGAAGGAAAGGAGAAATCTTGGTGAACCGGAGGAGTGAAGAAGCCTCTTGTTCTGGTTTGTATTGATCTTATTTAAGCATGGGGAGAGCTGATGAGTCTGTGATTGTTTTAATGACCATGAAACCTATGCATTCAAAGAAATAAATGAAGCTATGTAATCACCTTCTAAGTAATATCAAAGAACCACAGAAGGGCTAGGGGGAGGGGCGTCATTGTAAAAGAGTCTTTACATCATACAGGGCACCGCAGGCAAAGGTAAACGAGGGGCTGAAGTATTTCTAGGGGGAGAAGAGCCTACGATTCAATACTTTATAGCCGTGGCCCACCTAAGGCAAGGAAGGGTAAGGCGCTGAAGCAATATGGGTGAGGGAAATGCTGTTGTTGGAGGTCTGTGAGTAGTTTCTAAAGCAAGTAAAACTTTGGAAGTGCAACAACACAGAATATACAGACAATGGACAAACAGAGTCAGAGGCTGTTGACCAAGTGAGGGTTACTTTACATTTTGAATAATAACGAAAACACACTTGGTTCAATCCAAAGACAAACTATCTTTTTAAAAAAATGACACTTAAATGTGACATTATAAAATTATGTGGCCGCTTGTCTAAGGGAAGGTACAAAGAAACACGAGACCCTGACTCTGTCTTGGAAATTAGCAAGACAGCGAGGACACGTACAACAAAGATGACAAGCAATATGACGTTGTTTAATACGCTGTTGTAGTTAGCTGATTGCACCACTATTTGTGATTTTTAAGGAAGTTGCACATTTGACAAGTTACTGCAGGTAAAAGGAAGAGTGCCAACTCTGGACGCTCACAGACCTGGTTTCCAATCCTAGTTCTTCCCCTTGGTAGTTCTCTAGCTCAGGGAAAATTATGTAATACACGTGGGCCTCAGTTTTCTCGTCTGCAAAATGAGGTTATCATCATCTGCCTCCTCTGGTTGCTGTGAGGATTAAATAAGATAATAAATGGAAAGCACCTGGTTGTATTTGGGCAGGTGCCCAATCATAACAGCTGTTATGGTGAATCCGATCATTCTAAGTAGGTAACAGAAATTCTTTCTTTCTTTCTCTTTCTTTCCCTTTCTTTCTTTCTTTCTTAAGGCTTTCATTTAGGGGCACCTGGGTGGTTCGGTCAGTTAAGCATCCGACTCTTGACTTTGGCCCAGGTCATGATCTCACGCTTCATGAGTTCAAGACCCACATCGGTCTCTGTGCTGACAGTGCAGAGCCTGCTTGGGGTTCTCTTTCTCCCTCCCTCTCTACTCCTTCCCTGCTTGCTCTTTCTATCTCTATCAAATTTTTTAAAAATAAATAAATAAGAGGTGCCTGGATGGCTCAGTCGGTTGAGCGTCCGACTTCATCTCAGGTCATGATCTCACCGTTCCCGAGTTCCAGCTCCGGGTCAGGCTCTGTGCGGACAGATCAGAGCCTGGAGCCTGGTTTGGATTCTGTGTCTCCCCCTCTCTCTCTGCCTCTCCCCCACTCACACTCTGTCTCTCTCTCAAAAATAAATAAACATTTTTAAAAATTTATAAAATAAAAAATAAAATCTTTCATTTAATATTTGCTAGTGGGTATAAGCTTTTCATATGCCTTTTTAAAAAGTTTATTTATTTTGAGAGAGACAGAGACAGCGCGAACAGAGGAGGAGCAGAGAGAAAATCCCAAGCAGACTCTGGGCTTGTCAGCACAGCGCCTGACACAGGACTTGATCCCACCAACTGTGAGATCATGACCTGAGCTGAAATCAAGGTTCAGACACTTAATCAACTGAGCCACCCAGACATCCCAATAGGTAACAGAAACTCTTAAGAAAATTATAAACCCCAGGAAAATAAAAACTCATTAAAAAAACAAAAAGCCACACCTTAAGCCCTTCAAACCATGAGGCTTCTGGTCATGATTTTATTAAATGAATTGCTACAAACAGGGTTCAGGTTCATCTGAATATCAGATGAATAACAAATATTTTTTTAGTATAAGTATGTCCCATGCAATACTATACTGAACAATTGTTTGTTGTTTATCTAAAATTTGAGTGTAACTGATCAGTCCTTTCTTTTTCTTCTTCTTCTTCTTCTTCTTCTTCTTCTTTTCTTCTTTTTAAATAAATCTGGCAACCTAACTGCAAACAGTAAAAACCCAAGTATGTTTAATTCCTAGTTCTTTTAGCCCAAGTTCCTATGGAGGTAATAGGAAAGGAATCCTTATTTCAGAAGGTTTTTTTTTTAATTAATAAATGAAATTAATATTACTCAAAGTGTTCAAATATCCAGAACATAACCTGTGTATATAAAAAATGTTTAAAAAATATTTCCATGTTTCCATTTCATATTAACCAAGTGGCTTTGGTTTTTAATAACCTTCCACCCAAACCATGGCAATGTACTGTTTCTAGGTTCCCTTGGCCAGTTCGGAACCAGCTACTACCCAGGCCTGGAACAGGTTTGTTTTGTTTTGTCTTTCCTCTCTCTCCAGTGCAGGGCACCATGGAAACTGGAGTTTGCACACAGGCCTGTGGCACCAACGACACCCACATTGAGATTCTTTGTCAAAAGGAATGGTTCTTTCCAGTAAAATGGTGTTCTGTAGGTGAGGGGAAATTATGTTCAGGAAATGTTTAGGTCAATGGAGTAACTGTAAAGTGGTATTAGGGACATATGTGTGACATTAGCATGTGCTTAATTAACACTTGCTTGGTATTCCTTTGTTATTTTTCTGTCTTCTGTGGTGACAGAGTAAAGGCCTATCACAGCACAATAAAATTCAGAAACTTACTTCAACAGTGAAGTTAATACATGAAGCGTGAGCTTTGAACTCTTAATTCTGTCAGCCACTACCTATGTATGGGGAATGTTAATAAGGATTTCTGATTTAGCACTGTCAACAAAAGACACCATACTAAAGTTTACTTTCACACATATTTACTTGGCTTGGTGGTAACATGATCGATAAGTCACATGCTTATATATAAATTCAGGTATATTATTCACTGATAAGAAAAAGGAAAAGAGGTTTCAAAAATAACTTAAAATGGGAATTTTATTTTAGTGTTTAAAAACATGAAAAAGTATAGAAAGTTGTGTTCTTGCCTCTATTAAGTTCCCTTGTTCATCACTGACGCTGAAGTGTTCTCAATTTTTTAAACCTTATGACATCCCAATATTTATTTAAATGCCACAAATCTTTTTAACAATTTCTAAGTAAATTTTAAGGACTGGTTGGCTTTGAAAACTCTTTGTAGGTATGATTATCCTATAGAAGTCCCTATTTCATCTAAACTTAGAATTTAAAACAATGTAACCAAAAAAAAAATCGTTTCACAAAAGCCAAAAAAATATTAGAACAACACATTTTCCCTTGAAGGGCAGAGAAAAATCATGGGTAATTCAGGCCCGTTGATTTCTAGAGAACTCCAGCTACCAGAATGACTTTGTTGGGAGCAGCCTCCGATGGTCCTGGCCATTATATGTCAATCTGTCAAACCAACAAACAAAAACACCACAGGCTTTAGCGCAAATGACATATGACAAATGCAGATGTGCCTCTGAAAGGAATCCTTTGCTTTTTAAACACCTGCAAGAGTATTCCAAACAACTGGCAGGCCTTCCACTCTGCCATGGCCACTCTTCTGACACTGAGTCCCGACTGGTAAAGAAAAAAATGCCTAGAATGTACAGTATTCCATTCCCATTTGGAAGCGCGGTGGGGGGCTGATGAGGAACAAGTACAGTGTTGATATCACAATGCCACGCACCTGCTTTGGATGTAAAAAGAAAGAGTTTATCGCAGAAACGGCAGCATTTTTTCATCTTCTCATTAAGTAGTGGTGAGCAAATTCAAGTGTGCTTCCCTTTTATTAGGTTAACCCATCCTGAATGAAAAAGCTGTATTGAGACTTTTTTCTTTTTTTCTGCAACAGGTATATTGTCTTCCTTTCACAAATTGCTTCCTACATTTTGGTTTAGGCAGACAAGTAATTCGTAGTGATATTGCAAAGTTAGTGTTTCTTAGATACTTCGTAGCCAAAAAATAAAACTTAGCTTACACTTTTACAGATTATTTTTAATTAAAAACAAACAAACAAAAACAAGCATTCCCCCCCCACACACACACACACTCCTAAATACCCTTCTATTCAATGAACATTTTTATGTCTAAAAAAAGTGTCACCAAAGAGATGTAATTCATTCCTAGGGAATATTCCTACTGTGTGCATGTTAGCTGGTTATCTTTTGGAGTTTCATCCTTATAAAGCCAGTGCCATAAAACAATGGCTAACATAAATGCTTTTAAGGTTATCAGTTGGTAGAGGACAATGTCCCTTTAACCCGGCAATTTTGTGTGCCAGAGTCCGTTTGATATTATTTTCACGTCTTCCTTACTTGCAATCTGTTATAATATATATACAGAGTTACCAAATCGACTCTCTTGGGTTCACAAACTATAAATATAGATAGGGCACTACTATGTTATCAGAAAGAATGTCAGCACGAGCAGGCTGCCCAGTAGCAAATGACAAAGTTTTGGCTCCCAAGAATGAGATGCGTTGTTTGCTCTTGCACACTGCAGCTGCCGCCCCACCCCACCCCCCTCTTTTGGTGGTTTATTACACACAAGCTACTAATGAATGGGAGCCGCTGTTTTACAGTACACCACACTTACAGGACTTATCTCTAGGCCTACCACAGATTTGACTGATCAACAGCAGGGCACTGCCATCATAATTCTTCCTAGAAACAGGAGTATAAAAAGGGGTTTGTTGAAGGTTGGCTGGGTCTGCAGAGAATCCTGCCCGCAGGGCTGGCCGATGCCATCACTAGCTGTTATGGTCTTTGGCCTAATAAGGTACAGAAACAAAGATTGTTCACTTATTCAAGAAGACTAAAGCACCAGAGTGATGGAAAGTAGAGGCAGTAGGGCACACATCCAAGTGGGATTAAGGCCACAAGTGCAACTTTATAGGCCTGTCTGGGTGGCAGAATACAGATCTGCAGCTGAAAATCCAGTTCAAACATAATTTATTATATGTCATTCATAGTTAGAGGTGGTTGTCATTAGGAGTTAAGTTGCTGCACTGTGTCCAACTGATTTTGATAAGTATTTTTGTAAGCTCCTTACATGTTATCATAACTCAGAAACAGAGGCAGGGAAGGTAAACAGACTGATAAATACACTGGCAGTGCTATCTAAGAAATAGATCTGGAAAAAACCATGGCACTTCATTTTTTTTCCCCATTCTCTGCTTTAACGTTACATTATGTCAGTCGCGTGTCTAAATTTTAGCATTTGTCTCACTGCAGTAAAATATGACAATTTGCATCTCCTGGGCTTCTTCACACTTTCTCATAAATAGCAACAAAATGAATCTACCTATTTTATTCCGACCCTTTTATATAAAGAGGAGATTTCAAGTTGGGCAAGTGCTTTGCCCCAGGCCTAATGTCATGGAAGGATCTAGCAGAGAAAGAAAGTCTGAAGCTAAATCTTCTAGTCTTTGCATCATACTCTCCCAACGCTGGGAGCCTAGCAAGACCAGCAACACATATATATATGCACTATCGATGAGATTAGAAAAATCTGTCCTCTTTTCTTAGATACCAAATATTGCTGGAATTAGAAGAGTGGGTTTTTTTGTTTTTTAAGATTTTATTTGTAAGTAATCTCTACACACAATGTGGGTCTCGAACTCACAACTCTGAGATTAAGAGTTGCAGGCTGTCCTGTCTGAGCCAGCCAGGTATTCCAGAAACATGAGTTATCAAAAGAGTATTCTCACAATGAGCCCTGCACATTTTCAAGTCACTGTACCACAGGATCTTGTTTGAAAGAGAGAGGACTGTACTTGGCTGAGGCTTCATTGTATTATAACTGGGCTGCATGTTCTAAGATCACAATAACTTAAAATCAATTTAATTGGCTTTTCTATGTATTTGTATTCATGAAGCTGGATTATCTTAATATGGCTTGGAGAATACCATAGGTTACGGAATTTGGGTATGGGGCACAGGTATCGGTCTTAATGGAGTCAGAGTTCATGGAGATAGACCATCTGGGAAGACGAGAAGTCAAATGTGGCAGTTATTCAAATAGTATTCTCCCAGGTAGTCAAATAGCAAGTTCTCTTCTCTACTCTGCTCCCACCATCATGTTTTATTTATCCTGACTTCAAGCCATGGAAATATTTAAGATTGGTGTCATAATTTTAGTATTCTCTTTAGTACCTAGGACATTGCCAGGCTTACGATTTTATTCGATCTTTTCGTACATTTCTTTATACGTCTCTATCGCACCCATTTTGGCACCACATTAAGTTGTGGTTGCCTGGTTCTTATTTCAGAAAGAAATGTCTTATTTACGTATGTATGTATGTACTTATGTCTTTATTTTTGAAATGTCTTCTTATAAGGACCACTGTGTTTGTGAAGCTATTCTACATAACATGGGAAAAGCTGAGGTGCAACTGTGTTAAACAAAGTTCTCCTCTGAACTCTGTTACTTACTAGTTACATGGCCTTATGTGATTTCCCAAACTTCTCTGAGCCTCAGTTTGGTCATTTATCAAATGGTGATGGATTACATGCCTGCCCCTTCTGCATTCCTCGTTTTATATTCAAGGATAAGGTGTTAGCAGTTGCTTTGAAGCAGAAACATCTGGAAATAGCCTAAATGACCATTAATAGGAGAACAGTGAAAGAAATTCTGACCCAACCCTACTATGGGATATTAGGCAGCAGTTACAAAGAGTGAAACGGGTGTCTGTGTTACACGTACGTTCCCCTTGACATATTATGAAGTGAGAAAATACACATAATAAAATTCCATTTGTTAAAAAATATTAGTATATGTGTATATTCATAATACTAAGAGTAGCTAACCCTTATAAAATGCTACGTACCAAGCACTGCTCTAAGCAGTCCACATATAAATCCACTTAATCCTTACAAAAACCCGGTAAGATAGTACTGTTGTCGTCCCACTTTTACAGATGAGAAAACTGAGGTCATATATGTAGTAGGTTATAGAGCTGGGACTCAAACCTTAACTGTCTGGATCCAGAGTCTGTGTTCTTAACTGCTACCATCTATCTGTTTATCTATCTATCTATCATCTATCTATCTATCATCTATCATCATCTATCTACCTATCATCTAGCTACCATCTCTCCACCTCTTTCCATACATACGTTCACACATACATCTTTCTATCTGAGACCTGGAAGGACACATGCTTCCGGAGAAGTGACAATGGGCACTTTCACTTATTCCACACACCACTTTTACTTCTTCTTCTAGAAACTTTTGTATTGTTGGCAGTGCCGTAATCGAGTTTAGAATTATGGTACCGGGGATATCTGACATACAGTGATAGTAACTGTAAAGGAAAAGCTTTACAAACAAGTGGTCCTTAAGTGGGCACTGAGATGTCAATAATTTACTTTAGGCAGAGCCTTAAATATGAATATTTGTATCTATGAAGGCAGGAGATATAACACCTTTTCCTTTTCATTTTAACAACTTTTTCCTTTCCATAGCACCTGTATAACGCCCTGTCCCTTTTGAGCACTCAAAAACTTTGTTTACTGACTGAAAGGAGACTGTCAGTGAAAGACTTCTGTTTGGATGCGGCTACAGTTTGAGGCTAGGTAGTAGAGCAAAGTTAAGTGGAAATTAAGTATATGGTTCTGGACAACTAACCGGTGCTTTATCCGACTTGTATAACCAGCTACAGGTAAGAATGAGTGTTTCTTTCACCCTTGAAAACCCTTGCATCCATCTATATTTGCCTCATATTTCAGTCTAAGTTGATGTTGTATACATTTCAACTCATTTCCCCTGTGAAATATTCCTTGAGCCTGATTTCAAAGCTTTAGATCTAGGATTCACTCTCCACTTGGCTTGAGGATTCATATCCAGAAGTTTGACACTTACAATATTCTATTCCTAGACTCTTGCATGTTAAATCACCAAAAACGTTTTATTAGTTTACTATTTTGATCATTGCTGGATGATTCTGACATTTCTAGAGTGTATGTAGTATGCCTTTATTCCCTGCTTCTTTGCCTTTTAGTATTTTTTTATTGAAGATTCTGAGGTTGTTCATACAATTGCTGATACTTCCTGATTGCAAGATATCTCTGTGGGCTTTTAAACATATTTAAATATATTTCTAAACTTTCATTCACTTGCATAAGCATGAATGTACAGCTTCTGAATGCAGAATTTAAAAGCGATTTTTTTTCTTCTCTTAGCCTGAAGAGTCATTCACTTAAAAATACATTTTAAGATGCAGTGTTTATTTGTAACTCTACATTGGAACTCTGGGAGCAAGTGACATATAAGTGACCCATGAAATATCTTTGAAAAATGATGATTGATTGTCCATAAGAGTTTTCATCTTAATGTTTGATGTTACTTTGCAAATATGAGAAATAGATACCTAGATGAGGATACTGAGGAACACAGAGGTACCCAGGCCCAGGAATAACCCAGGGTAAGAAGCACTGGATTTCTCATACTTATTCCTTTTCACTGAATTTTAACTCTCTTTATTTTATTGTTTTTTTAATGTTTTTATTTTTGAGAGAGACAGAGCATGAGTGGGGGAGGGACAGAGAGACAAGGAGACACAGAATCTAAAGCAGGCTCCAGGCTCCGAGCTGTCAGCACAGAGCCCGATGCAGGGCTCGAAACTTGCAAACTGTGAAATCATGACCCGAGCCAAAGTTGGACACCTAACCAACAAAGCCACGGAGGCATCCCTTAACTCTCTTTAAAAGAAATGGTTTTATAACTGGTAAAATGTTTTCATGGCACTTGCAAGGACATTATTTCCTGGATGAGCAAGGCTATAAATCACCTTATTAAAATAGATGATATTCAGCCTCATTTTGTGTTATTCTAGAAACTTTATTTTAAATTCACTAAATAATTTTTTATGGTACCCTGTACAATCTCATATGTCTACCTTTTCCTTCCACCTGGAATACGGCCCCATGTCTGTCTGCCATAATCCTACCCATTCCTCAATCTCTATTTTCTCCAATAAGCTTTTCCAGGCTATTCTATATTTTCATAGTTGTTTGTTCATACCTTTACCATAGCTTATTCTGAAGACACATTTGTGTACATGGCAATTCGTCTTTCTTGGATAGTTGGGTCCAAATCTTGAGCTTTTTGGTACTTTCTGGTTCCAATCCCTACTTCCTTTTTTTTTTTTTTTTAAGATTTTATTTTTAAGCACTCCCAACACTCAATGTGGGGCTTGAACTTACAGCCCTAACATCGAGAGTTGTATGCTCCACCAACTGAGCCAGCCAGGCGCCCCACCAATCCCTACTTTTTCCCAAAACCTAACACAAAATTCCATGATGGCAGGGATTTAGTCTTTTCATCTTAAAAAACTTGGAAGAATGCCTCATACTTTTCACAGAGGTAGTCAGTTATGATTATTCAATGGATAGTAGACACCTAACAATATTCAACGCAAAGGGGACAACTCTTGGCTTCTCTAGTAAATTAAGCCTCACGATTATCAATTGTATCTATCAGCACTCAAATAAATGAGATATATTCACAATACTGAGAAGTAGAGACAAATCTGACATTATAGAAACTAACACTCAAACAGTTGACCAAATTTTTCACTATACATTGTGATTTTCTACTATATGTATATATACTTTTCCATTCACAAGAATATAGAATATTTTTATGCCTGGTTGACTTACTTAAAAATGTCACTAGAAAAAAATTCTTGTCCCTTTTAAAGTAAAGTCTTATTTTGCCAAAATGATATTAACCTGTCCAGACCAATAACAGCTTCAGGGGAGTAAGAGAGAGAGAGAGAGAGAAAGAAAGAAAGAAAGAAAGAAAGAAAGAAAGAAAGAAAGAAAGAAAAAGAAAGAGGGAGGAAGGAAGAGAGAAGGAAAGAGAGAAAGAAAGAAAAAGGAAAGAAGGAAGGAAGGTAGGAAGGATACACATTTTTGCTACCGCAGTATATTGGGCAAGGATGACTTAAAAGAAAAATGAGTAATCTCTGATCTTTATTTATGCTTTCCAATGTTTTCCATGGTGCTTCTATGTACTCACATATAAACATGACAACATTTCTTTTCAGATTACTAAAATAATTCACCTCCTCCTTCATCTTTTCCTTTTGCAACATGAGAAGCTTACACGAAAACTATTTGATAGCTTAAATGACTTAAAAAGACTATGAAGACAGCACAGGAGGAAAATTACCAGAATCTATAACACTAAAAGTTAATCCCTCAGGATTGAATTTTGGTTGTCAGAGAAGTGTTGATATTACACTTTGGGGTTCTCTGATTTGTTATAAGTTTAACTGAAGTAAATGTTTTCTTGTGCAAGCATACTGGTTTTGTCGTGAGATTGTGTTAGATAAGCCCCTTAAGGCCCAAGCTGCTCTACATTTTAAAACAAAACTACCTGAAAACTGATGAGTAACATAAGGGGAGGAAGGAAGAGAGGGAAGGAAGGAGAAGAGAGAAGACAAGAAGGAAGGGAGGAAGGGGGGAAGGAGGAAAGAAGGAAGGAAGGAAACATGTTTTGGACAGTGGTAGACATTATCAAGACACACGTGACTAAAATAAATGAAATTGGTAATATAATAAGAAACTTAAAAATTGCAAAAGGCATCTAAACAAACATATTAGTGTTAATATGAGAGTTATTTTTTTCATTTCTTAATTTGCAGATTAGTAGACAAGTTTGAATTTGGGGGCCTGAACATCTATCTCCAAATCAAAATGAGCAATCTTCAGTCTAACGTCGTGTTTTAATTGAGGAAACTTAGCATAAGAGAGGTGATAATATATGTCATTATTGATACAAACTCACAAATGTAACATCCAACCAGAACAGTTGCCTTTCCTTTTCTGGACACTTTTTCATTTTATCTAATCCCCAAAAGTCTGACTGGATTTGTCTAGCTGCCAACATAATTCAAGGACAAAAACCTTAACTTAAGTATATATAAAATGACTAATTTAAGTGCATACAATTTAAGAAATAAACAAATAATTTCCACATTAACATCCACACTGACTTCATTACCTAATTAAAACAATGTAATTAAAAACCTAAGAAGAATCACCAGGGCATTATCCTTTTGTATTTCTTGATTTCTGTTTGTCTAGATAGATTACATCAATAGCAAGTTAACTAAATATTTTATTTATTAAATACTAAATATTTTATTTATTAAATAGATTAGATAGATTACATAGATAGATTAAATAGATTTAGATAGATTACATCAATAGCAAGTTAACTAAATATTTTACTTATTAAACACTATTTTATTTATTAAATAATAAATATTTTATTTATTATTTCTAGAGTTTTTGCAAACTTTTTGTTTTTTAATGAAGAGAAAAAACCAAAGAAAAATAAAAGTAGCCCTATACAACGTTGTTTATCCAACTTGCTAAGATGTTACAAATTGCCAGTCTAGAAAAACTAGAAGGGCAGGGACTGGGGAGTCAGGGAATTAGGAATCGGTTGGTAAAAGGGTAGAAACTTGCAGCTATAGAATAAGGTCTGAGGATCTAATGCTTAACACGGTGACTGTAATTGATGACACTATAATGAATAATTGAAATTTGTTAACAGAGTAGAACTTAAATGTTCTCACCAAAAAGAGAGAAAGAGAAAGAGAGATGTGATGTAATGTGTTAATTAACTAGATAGGAGGAATAAATTTCATGTTTATGTTTTATCAAATCATCATAATATATACTTTAAATATCTTACAATTTTGTCAATTTATCTCAATGAAGCTGAAAAACAGTAAAACACTTGTAGGGAAACCTCCCTTACAGCACTCTAGAACTTAATCAATGCCATGCTCTCAAATACTTTACAAGCAGAACCTGTTTCTAGAGGTTTATTTGTTGTTATATTCTATTTTGAAACAATGTATGGTTTTCAAGTACATTTTAAAAATTGCAGGCAGTTATTTAATTCATACAGGGCTTTGATCTTTAGAAAATAAGACTTGCAACTCTGAAAGACTATTGAAGTACACACAATAATTCATGACATTTACTTGTAAGTGGATAGAATTTTTTTTTAAATCAGGTCTTTTAACTTCTGTATCTGTGAAATACAGAGCTTTGCTCTTTAATACAAAAACCTTGATTTTCAGGGATACAGAAGACAAAAACTATTTAAATACCTATTGCTACAGGCTAATCAGTTAAAACATTTTGAAGCCATAAAATCTGAGTTGGTATCCCAGTTCTGTCATTTATCAGCTGGATCACAGTGTGCAAGTGACTCAGCATCCTCCTTGGTAAAGTGAGATTAATGTTATTTATTTCATCACATCGTTCTAAGGATCAAACAAAATTATGAACTGAGAAGTGTTCTGTCAGCTGTAGGGCATTAAACAAATTTAAGATGTTTTTGAACAATAATTTTATCCAGTTGAGAAATGTTGATATATGCAAGATGTTATTTCTTTTTTTTTTTTTTTTTTTTAAATTTTTTTTTTCAACGTTTTTTATTTATTTTTTGGGACAGAGAGAGACAGAGCATGAACGGGGGAGGGGCAGAGAGAGGGAGACACAGAATCGGAAACAGGCTCCAGGCTCGGAGCCATCAGCCCAGAGCCTGACGCGGGGCTCGAACTCACGCGAGATCGTGACCTGGCTGAAGTCGGACGCCCAACCGACTGCGCCACCCAGGCGCCCCTCAAGATGTTATTTCTAATAGTGAGTTCACCATCTAAACACAGGTGCCACTTTGGAACCATATATTTAATCAATGGGAAGTAGAGTGTCTTTCTGCTCACCTCTCTGACAGATTAGCAACCTGTAAAAAAAAGATCTACAGTTAGAGTCAGGCTGCATTAGGTGGACAGTGTAATCACCGGGACAATTCTTAATACAAAGAAAGTGGAAACATGAGTCTGAAGAGGGGAAATATCAAAGGCACTCTTTATCAAGAGTGAAACTTTGAAATCCATCTATTTAAGAGTAATCACTATTCTTTTAGTTAAGCTGTTGTCATCTCTAACTTTCCCCTAGTAGAAAATAATCTACACTTCCAACTAAGTTATTCATGGTCCAATTTGTTCTCAGAATACTATAATAGGCTTTGTGAAGATAAGTTTTATAATAGGGATTTAACATAGTGAGAAGGCAAGACACAGAGGCCCGCAAACACAAAGAGTATGTATGTATATAAACTGCTCATGCCCTCCCCCTCTTCTTCCACTCTCCCTTGTCCCTTCTCCCAAAAGGACACTCACCCCTACTTAAAATCTAATTTTTACAAAGGATTCAGACGAAATGCCAGCTCGTCAACTTCACAGTACAATTGGTTTAGCTCCCGCAATGTTGCTTTGGGGCCTTTTTCAACAGGGCTGGGGGAAGGGGGAAACTTTGAGTGAAGCACCCCCGAAAGAAGGAACACTGGGAAGGGTTTTAGGAAAGAGAAACATTCAAAATCTTCCCCTCTTGGCAGCTCCGTCTTGCTTGATGACCACATTTACATACTGAGTTCACGGGCTAGAACTCTCAAAGAGAACTCTACTTTCCTGGAGAAAATAAAACTTTCAGGGTGGCATCCTGAAAAAAAAAAAAAAAAAAAGGAGAAAGAAAGAATCACTGATGATTTATATACATTATTTTTATTTTCCAAGCTTTTAATATCTTAAACTTAAACATCATAGTTAATTCAGAGACACTATTAACGTATTGTTTTTTCTTCTTTTGTGCTTTCGCATCTCACCTTCCATAGTTAAAATTTTTAATCTCCTTTGTATCCAAATGGTTATACTGGCTATTTGTTTTACAAAGTTGCAAGGCACTTGGCCCGCAGTGCCGCAGTGCCCGTGTGTCTTCATTCCAGATGGTTGTTGTTTTGTAGGATTCCTAATTTTCCCATTTTAAACATATCAAGGTGCACGCACATAATTTTGTATTTACAATCCTAGAAACTCTCTATCTCCTCATGTATTTTAATAACTAGCTTCCCGTTCTGTATATGTTGCATCTCTGCTGTGCTTATTTTGTTGCAAGTCAACTGCATATTTGTAACAAAGTATTTAAGATGTGTGGTTTATTATTTATATTCAAAAATTTTCTTCCTTTAAAAAATCCTTCAAATCATATAGAAATTATGTAACAATATATGTTTTAAACTTTGCTTTACAAAGAAAGATTTCTTAAGTTGTTTTTTAATGTGCTTTTAATGATTTCTAGCGCTCACACCTCCTTACTTGCTTTCCAAACTGTTTATACTGTCCCCAATAACACTCAGTGGAAAGCTGTCATTCCTGGCTAAATCCTTACTTAGGGTGGATGCTATGCCTCCGTGAGACAGGGTCAGGGGGTCAAAATAGATTTTGGAGGCCACCTGGAGAGTCCAGGCCATGAACTGACTCAAAAAATTTATATCAGAGCCGGAATAGTCCACCTCCCAGGGTCAGATCTGGTCTGACACTCCAACCACAGGCTGGGGCATGCTAGACCGAGCTCAGAGAGAGGCCAGAGCTGTTGACCCTGCTAGCTGACCTCTTCAAACTTCAGGAGAATTTTTTTGGCAGTTACCACGGTGACTGGGTACTCTAAAAGCTTATCCTTCTTACTGAAAGGAGGGGAAAAAATTAGGAAAAAATATGTTAAAACCTACCTTGCAGAGATGCTTATCACAGTTAAAGTTAAAAAAAAAATTGAGGGAGTTCTAAATTGCATATGCCTTTGATATTGATTTCTACTGCTCCCCTAAAGAAATTGGAATTTATAAAGTCTTCCAAACACCAAAATTTCACATTTGGAACAGATACTGGTTTTTTTTTTTTTTTCTTTCCAATAGCTGACAACAATTTGAATAATGCATTAAAATACTTTTTAAACAATGTAATTTACTTGGAATATTTAATATCACTCTGCTTTTCTTTGAGAATAATCAGCTTTGAAATAAGATCCATCATAAATGCTAATCTACTAGGGAAAAATACTGTAACTAAGTACTCATTTTTGCATCAAAAATAAACTCAGTATTTTTTTTTCCCTGAGAGAAAAGTGTCCATTTTTGTTTAACTTGAAATAATAAAATTAGGAGAAAAGCAAGGGACTGTTATCATTATTGTATATTTTATCCTTTACCAAGTGACTTAATAGAAATAATGTGTACATTAAAAACAACATTGTAAAAATATTCTACGTGTAACGAAAGAACACAGGGAGGAAAAAATGCAATGTGTACTTAATTTTAGAGCAATGCCATTTAAGCTAAAAAAGCCATAGAATATTCTTCTATGTTAATATCAAATGCTATCTTGTCCTAAGTTTCCACAATAGAAAGACTTGTAAATTAAAATTTAATTCCCCATGAGGCAAACCTATGCACATTTTAAGACTTTACTGGTTGATTTTTGGTGACAGATTGTAATACAAAATACTTTCAATGGCTCCTCCTGTGTCTTGAAATTAGATGACAATTGTAATCATTTATAAGTGTAATATCCATTAATCATAACAATATTTCTTAGAAAAAATACCTATATACCGTACAATGACTTTACATAAAATGAAATCAATGATTCTTAGTGTTGCTACCACTCTGGAACTCCTTTAATTTTCCCATCTACCTTTTACATGACCCAGGTCCTAGATGTCTTGAAAGGGCTTTCTCCAGCATCTGGGTGCTGTGGGGGGGGGGGGGGGGGGGGGGGAGCACGAGAGCATAAGAACGCATAAATGATCAAGCATGGGTGAGGGGAGAGTGGATTTGCATTTTAAAAAGCAGTGACTATATAACAAAACGATGTCTTTGGTCTAAATATTATTTCTCATCCTGACTCTAAGCCAAGAAAAAAAAAATGATGAATTACAGAAATGTAGTAACTGACACTCCAAAAATGAATACTGATTCATTTCAAATTTCAGAGGTGTGTTTTAACCTAATCTTGAATGTTCATTTTGCTGTGACCTATTTTCACCGTTTTGTAATCACCACCAAATTCTTAGAACAGAATGGACATAAAAGCCAAGTATCTGTTAATTAATCTTAATTTTTAAGAAACAAAATATAACTCAGGGTGTAATTTCCTTTTTTGTCTTGTTCTCAAAACAGCCAGTGAAAGGGAAGATCGGAGATGATTTTGCCATGTGATCCAAATGCACTTCACTAAAGCACAGGTCTTTCAACTAAATGGTGTGGTTCTTGCCATTGCAAAGTGGGCAACCAGGTTGGTGAGTCACTACAACTGTGGTGCCAGCTCATTCTCTGTGATGAACTCAGCTTGTCCTTCCCAGTCGGGAACTCTTGGCAAGCTTCCCTAAAGACCCGGAGGCTGGCAAAGCATGAGGAACTATCAAACAGGAAATGAGGTCCTCCTCAGGTTTTGAAAAGAGATGATAGAAGTCTTAAAATGAAGCAAGCCAGACCAGAATCTCCTAAACCACAAGCCTTATCTTGAGTGAAACATTATTTCTAAGTTGGATCTGAAAAGGAAACGAAGTTTAAGAGTAAGACAATGATTCATTTGTATGCAAGAAAACAATGCCAAATCTCAGCTTGATTTCCTCCAGTCAAATTTAGGATCTTTTAGGGGGGAAAAAAAAGAAACAAAAACCATTTGTCAGTCTTCTGCGTAAACTTTTACTAAAAGAACGATGAAATGGGTATTTTATTCAGTAACTCATAGACCTGGATGTTTTCTGACGTTGAAAAGTCACAAATATTTTAGAGAGCGATAGAGTTTAGGGACTGTGAGGGCCCTAAGAGATGACCTAGTCCCAGCTTTTTACTTTATATGTGTGAAATCTGAAGTGCAGAAACATGAACTGCCTTCCATACAGAGTATTAGTTACATGCCCAGAAGGGAACCTAGATCTTGCTTGGCATTTCTAGCCTGGTGTGTTCTCTATGACAGTAAGTGGCCTCTTCACAGGAGGAATATTTCAAGTCCCCACCAGTAGACATATTCAAAGACTTGGAGACATAGTTATTCTGAGGCCATGGTATAAAATATTTGCAAAACTCATCAACGTTGCACTTTCAGGAAACACCTTAAGGGACCACGTGATCATAAATGCTACAAAATCAGGAGTAAAACAATAAAAGAGTATGCACTGTAGGAAGCTTCAAAGTTCTTAGGAACTTAAGTCTGATGGTAACAGGGGCATGTTGTTAATATTATTCCTCTAGCTGATTGTTTTCATTGATTTGTTATGGCTAATAAGCACTGATTGATTTTCTTTGAATTGGTACAGAGCTCCACTCTGCCAGGTTTGTAATTAATTAATACCAACGAGCGGGGCATTTGGTGTTATCCCATCTAGGTTTCTGGTGGTATGAAAGAGTCCGTCCAAACAATCACAGGCTAGATAAATACCATGGCTGTCAGTCTGGAAAGGGCTTAATCTGGTCTTCTTTAACATTTCTCTAATTTACTTTTAACTTGTATCCATTAGGATCAGTGGATCCTGAAAATTAAACAAATAGAAGCCTATAGAAAAATGTGGAATTCATTGCTCATACCCCAAACTGCCACTTTGCAACTGCTTTCAGTTGTAACATTAACTCTCTGCATTCAGTTGTATCATGTATTTTCAGCACAGCCCCCAAGTTCTCCTTTTAAGTGATCATGGCATTTGTGAGGTCATGATTTCATTCTGAGAATTTGGCTCAGGGCCCCAGAGGAAAAAAGAGTAAGGGATAAAAATTTAAGGTGAGGAGAAAAACTACTGGGTATGCCAAGGAGGCAATGGTTTCATAAGGAAGAGAGCTGGTATTTAGGAAGACAGTTACATGGGATTAAGAGGTGATGGCAATAGGTGTCAGGTGCCCTACTCCCACCTAGAATTTCAAAGAAATGCTGCATCTTTTCCATAGATTCCAAGGGGGGGCACCATTTTTGGTACTAATCACATGTTAAAGTTTGGGAGCCAGGAATGAAAACCACTCTGAAGTGGGGTCTGAAGAGCGTTTGCTTGGTCACTCTCAGTCAAAGAACCCCGATGGAGCTCAGGCACCACACTTTGCCCAGGTGCATCTATTGTTCTGTTTCTCAAAACACTTTAGAAAGCCTCCTGTTGACCCAGAAGCCGACTTCTCCACCCAATGGAGAAAGAGCTCTTACGGGAAGCTTTTTGACAGAAGAGAACTTGCTGATATAGAAATATTTTTTCCTTTTGAAATCAAGGCTGAGGGGTGAGTGAGCTAAGCAGGGAGAAGAAAGTAAGTGAGGAATTGTGAGATTAAAGAGGGAGAACTTTCAGGGCACCTGGGTGGCTCAGTTGGTTGAGCATCAGACTCTTGGTTTTGGCTCAGGTCATGATCTCACGGCTCCTGAGTTCGAGCCCCACGTGGGGCTCCGCACTGACAGCACGGAGCCTGCCTGGGATTCTCTCTCCCTCTCTCTCTGCCCCTCCTCTGCTCACTCTGTCTCTTGAAATAAATACACTTAAAAACAATTTTAAAAAAGAGGGAGAACTTTGCACTTGGTTCTGAGCTCCAGCCCCAGGACCAGACTGGCTGTACTCCAGGGGCTAGGTGGATGGCAAAAAAGCTAGTTGCCTACCCCCCCCCCCCCCCCCCGCCCCCAGCTTCTCAGCGCCTTGACACTCTCCCAGAGCTGTTCCTTCAGTCCTATGGGCACAGCACTCCATTCTGGACACTATCCACCCGACCGCTGCTAGAAGGGCACAGTCTGAGGCAACTCAACAGGTACCCACCCGCTCCCAAGACAGCACCACTTGAGAAAAGGCCCACTCTTTTGGCAGCCTTCATAGGCCGCTTGGGAAATTGTTAAAGACAGAAATTTTGAAATTGAATTTTAACGATTGATCCTCGGAAAAGAAGGGTGAGGCTTGGCAGCTGCCCCAGCTGCTCCGTCCGCAGGCCATGCTGGCCCCTGGGCCACCACACCCTCCCCATCCAACAAGAGGAACGGAAAAGGAGGGGCAAAAAGGTGAAGGTTTCAACTTTAGAGTAAGGCCCCGGCACAGCGCTTGGCATTTGAGTCATCCCCATCCACAAATACAAAAGAAACAAAACGGTGCTACCGAAACCAACAAAAAAAGCAAGTGTAACTTCGGGTCTCGGTCCCAGGTTGTTCAAATGAACTGTGGGCCCACGCACACAGGTTTTTGTGAGAGAGGAGGGACCTCGGGAGAAGGGCAGAGTTTTATGGGAGGTGGAACCAGTTTGGAGCCTGGATCCTCCTGGCTTGTGCTCTGGAGTTGACTATGGTCAGGTTCATGTCGCTTTTCCTCCTTCTGCCTGCCATTTCTAGGTGGGAAGCAGGCCACAGCTTAATGCGTTCCCACCACCAGTTTCCTAACTCCCAAACTCAAGGACCTGAGAGTGAAACTTTGAGAAAAGTTATTGCCAGCCAATGACAAATTCGGACTGACAAATTGTCAATAATCACGCCTTCGATACACTGGATGGCTTTCAGGCAATAAAGAAGCAGGTGCACGAAGGGGTGGCCAGGGTGCATGCAGGGTGCAGGGTGCAGCCCCGTGTGCAATTTTCCAGGTCTGCCCTCCACACCAAGCTGCACTCTGCCCCCCAGCAAGGGACTGCGTTCAGTGGTTCAGTGCGGGACTGCGGGGCGCCCCTCAGCGGCTCAGGCCCTTGCTCTCTTTCTTCCTGTTGCTCACATAGACTGCTCCCCTGGAGCTCTCTCTAACCTTTCCTCCAATTAACCCTTCTGGGTGCCTGTGTCTGTGGTCTCAAGCGCCCTTGATTTACAGTCATGTTACCCAAGTTTTCTTTGGTTTGAAATGCTGGGCCCGTAGGAGTTGCCACGTGTTGGACGTTTAGTTACTCCTGCATGCTTGTCTGTACCCTGAGACAGAGAAAATTATTAGGAATTGGAAGAATGTGTGCAAGTTAAGCATTTTCAGAACTTAAGATATATCTGAAAAAGATCTTTCAAAGTGTTTACACATTATCACTTCTACAAAATCCTTCTACCCAACACACACACATTCACCAAAGTGCCCTTGGCCTTTTTTTTTTTTTTAATACATTTTGGATTCTGTCTTTTAAATTTAGAAGCAACTTTAAACACATGCACTGATCTAAACATGAATTTTCTATGTAAGATGTGATTTCCTGCAAAGTTTATAAATCCAGTTACCTAATCATAAGATTTCAGATTAAATTATTAGTCACAGCCCTCCCAGAAGGTTGATTTAGCTACAAAAGTTTGGGTTCACAATTTAATTCACTCTTCTTTCTCCAACTTGAATTTAGATTTCTGCTTTTCAATACAATACAGCGCTTAAATTAAGGGTCTTCTTGCTAAACTGGAGGCTTTTCTCATTTCCCTGAACTCTATAAATGAACTACATTGTCATATAATCGATAGGAAAAACTCAGCTGTCATAGGCCCTAAGCAACCCCTTGCCACAGAAATAACAAGATCTGGGCATTTCTTTCTTTCCTTTTTTTTTTTTTTTTTTTAAGATTTTATTTTTAAGTAATCTCTATATCCAACGTGGGGCTCGAACTAACAACCCCAAGATCAAGAGTCACAAGCTCTACCAACTGAGCCAGCCAGGAACCCCATGATCTGCTATTTCTGAGTTTGAAAAATGTGCTGTTTGGATGACATGAGACCAAAACTATTACCCAGACAGCTTAGATGTTGTAGTCTCTATGAGTGGCTGAGGATTGATCTGCAGAGACCAAGGGGATTTGGGAACAGGCTTCTCTCTTGGTTAGAGACCAAGTGCTTCCTTTTTTCTTCCATAAACAGGAAGTATGAGTATTGGGATCTAGGATTCAAAGCTATTTTTAAGTTCATCTAAGTATGTTTGCTTGTAGAGTTTATATCAGAATTTGAAATTAGGTGTTCCCCCCGCCAAAACCAATGAACAATTCAGATTTGAATTTTGGAGTTAAATTCTGAAACTAAATGTCCAGCAATTTCAAAACCTATCCTTTGAAGTCCTGGATCATGCCCATCAATGTGATCAGGAGTTCTACAGTATATAAATCCTTCAGCTCAACAGTAGTAACTGAATGGCATCTGATTATAAGTAGACAGGAACCCATAAATCTCTGGCAAGATGTTTCTCTGCCTCAATGTCACTGGCTTTTGTTTCTCTCTCAGCCTTCTCTCTACAATCTGCCACCTACGAATGCTGCCATATCATATGGGATCACGAAGAACATGTAATCCTTCCTTATCTGTATCTTCTCCCTTTAACTATGATATACTAGTCTGTACTTTTGACTCAATGACTTATTTTACCTCAGGCATTTTTTTTTAAAAAAGTGGTATGGGGCAGCCCTACTGCAGAATCTAGCCCACTTGGTAGATTAGATTATGTGATAAACATGTTCATTCATTTCAAGAAGAACCTTGCTAAGAAGCCTCATGACCTTGGCATACTACAAATTACTTACACACCAAAGGTGAAAGATAATCTGACCCATGAATTTGCTCCATCAGTGAGCTGACGTAGTAAATATTAGTTACCCTTAGCCTACCTGGACCCATCTATACAAAGAAAAGTACTAGAGGGGATCAAACAGTAGCAAGCGGGTGAGACAAATTCGGTTTGTAATGTCAAAGCATAGATATGTAAAACTTCTCTTTTCTAAAACTAAAGCTGTTGGAGCCTGCATTTCCCACACATACCATCACTAAGATCTTTGGGATAAACTAAAAAACACCACTTCTAATTAGTTCATTTGTCATCAGAGAACTACCGCATCAAGCCAGGTATTTTGCTCCTATTCAACTCTAGAAGAAAACGGGACAACATGTGCTATTATAAAAAGCCCAGCGTTCAGTGCCAACATTTCAAACTGGCCTCATTTGACAAGATCTCAGAAGCCCCCCAACTCATTCAGACTATGTCTTGGCAACCTTGCTCTAGCCCCAAACAGGACTGTAACACAGTAGAGTTTATCCATTATCATAGTTCACAGGATTCTCCATAGCTGCAAGTTGACATCTGGAACTTGCAGAAGGGCTAAAAATCCATCTAGGAACCAAGTCACTTACTTCCAAAGTAAATGTCATGGGTGAAGGAGAGAAAGAGGTAGCAGGGAACAGGAAAGAACTGGGTACACAATAACCAGGCTGTGAGTGACTTAGCTGGTGCCCATCAAGTGCAGGTAACTGACGAAAAGAGTTCCCTTCTTGGATACTTGAGTGTGTGAATTTACCTTATTATAATTGCGGGAAATGACCGATCGCATCTCCGCCCTGTACACTGAAGAGTCTTATTTATTTATTTTTAGAAATAGGGTATATTAAACTATCTTGTCCTTGATTCCCAAGACATAAACCACATGAGGTCAACACCAAAAATTTGAGAATTTGTCTAAATTCTTTTTTTTAATTTGTTTAACATTTATTTATTATTATTGAGAGACAGAGAGAGAAAGAGCATGAGCATGGGAGGGGCAGAGAGAGGAGGAGACACAGAATCTGAAGCAGCCTCCAGGCTGTGAGCTGTTCGTTAGCACAGAGCCGGATGCAGGGGCTCGAACTCACAAACCGCGAGATTGTGACCTGAGCTGAAGTCAGACACTTAACCGACTGAGTCACCCAGGCACCCCGAGAATTTGTCTAAATTCTTAATCACACAGTGCAGAGATATGGTATGCTGGATACAGGACCCGGACAGCCCCAGCGTATATGGCTCAAAAAGTCTAAGTTGTTCATTTCTGTCTATACTTGCATACACCCCTCCCTCCCCCCACCAAACCACACGGAAAATATTTCTTTCCCTTACTCTCTGCAATCTAAACTTAAGAGTGCACAAACCATGAGCTGGAGGTAACTGCTTCTTTGCAGTGCTATTTATGACACACTTCTCTTTTTTTTCTCCCTAGGCATCCACCCCAAGGGACTAAGCAATGCACTATGTTGTTGCTACTCAACTAGGTCTGAGAGCAAAGCTGGGGGTTTCAAGAGCATCTTTACCATAGCAGCAGCCTTGCGCCAGCACCTGCTTTCTTACCCAGTTCACCAAGCTCCCTCTCAGCTTCATTTCACAAACATATCTGGGTCTCCATTTATCTGTTAAAATGGCCCAGGGTGTCTGCCAGGAGTATTGTGCCACCGTCGCTGGCACATTTTGTCTGTCATTACACAAAGCATTCTAAAAAGCTATTTCCAACCCTGCAAATATACTCATACTACAGAAGTCATTACATTAGCATAACAAGCACAAAGTTCCAAGATGGTAATTTGGTTATAGATCTGAAATCCTTCCTGCTCCATCAGATAGATGTTGAGGTAGATGTTGCCTTGCTGCGACTACAGTCTGGGTCGGTGGACAACCCCCCCCACCCACCCCAGCCCCTCCACCCCCCCCACCCCACCAGCCCCTCCACCCCCCCTCACCGCTTGAAGAAGAAAGTTCTGCTGGGTGAACAGTGTGTCTGGGAACTCAGAGTGGGGTAAAAGTTTCAAGTTCCACCTGCCCAAGTTGGGACATTTCTTAAAGAACCAAGAGGCCTCTCTCTCTCTCTATCTCTCTTTTTTTTTTTCTTCCTCTTTGACCAAGAAAAGTATGTCTTAAATGATATTCTTCCACAGGTGTCTCATTGGATATGGACAAATATCAGGATTTCACTTGTGGGCAATACAAGCACTTTTTGGTCCTTTGGTTGGGGGTGGGCTTTGGGAAATTCGACCTCAGTCTGCCGGGCCAGTAGTGGAGCTGCAGATTAGCGGCCGCTCTGCTGAGGCCCGGATGGCAGTGTGGTGGCGGTAAGGGTCAGCAGGGTTGAGATGTATTCAAATGTTAATTTACACCTGAAAAGACTGGCAGTCACCCACATGGGGGGTGACTGGAGTTTCTCAGGAATCCTGGCCTTGAGTGTTTCCTTGGGAAAGATGAAAGTTGAAATGGAGGAGAAAAAGCAGCCTCAAAGTTCTGGGAGCAGCAAGAAGGGAGGGAGCAGGGACAGCCTTGATGAGTTAAAGGAAGTTTACTTAGCCACCAGTTGTAAATCTATTTTCAACGTTCCCTTTCTAGGGTCGTTTTAAGGTACAACAGAGAGGTGGTAATTTCCTCTTTCCTCAATATTTGGAGATTGTCTACTGAATCCAAAAATATTTACATGTAAGTAAGAATGAGGAATTAGCCTCATTTTTTCCCCTCTGCCATACGGATGGCTTTCCTTGTTTTGCATAGTCTTTCTGTTGAACAACTGCTGCCTACCTTGCTTAGTGGATTCCCAAAGTACCTCTGAGTAACTAAGAAAGAAAAACCTTCTGCATTCCAACACTGCCTCTAACCTCAAACATAGTAAAGGGTTCATTCAGGACCCCAGGACCACACTGAGGCATTAATTAGGCTGATGAAATCCATCGAAATGTATGAATTCAGCATAATCAAGTTTCTACCACAGACTATCGTTAAGGAATACGTGAGCAGCTGGGAGAATAGAAAGTACTGTTAGAGTTAAGTCATGCATGTAATTGAGTATATTTAACATAACCATTTTAATGATCAGTGATTAAAAGTGCATCTTACTTAAATGGTATATCCTCTGCAATTTGTTCGTATCAACTCGATAATATTCTCAAAAGGAAAAAGTAGGGATACAAATTCCTAAACAAGATCTTTTTTGAGTTTGGGGGGAAAAGCAGGAAAGTGAACGGAAAGGGGGGGGAGAAAAAGCAGCTTTTGCATGCAAACAGCTCCACCAGTGTGATATAAATTAATCACTGTTTTAGGCATCTCTGTGCTCAGGTCAAAGTATTAGGAATATATAACAAGTGATTTTCTTTCATTACTCAAAAAGAATGTATTTCATTAAAGATGCTTTCTCTGTCCAACAGGATTATTTTTAAAATCTGAAATCCTGCTGATTTTAAGAGCTTTTCTTAGGAACCTGGGAAGTTTACCTTTCCGATTCTTCTTCCAACCTGTAGGTTTGGCTCATCTTACTGAAACTCGCCTTTGTGAAGACAGCACTGGGAAGAAGAGAGAAAGCCTCACAAGGAAAGAGATGCACCCGGACATGGCAGTCTAGGGCCACAAACAGGAGCCCTCGCAGGGAAATTAGCTGTTCAGATCTGCTAGGGGCCCGAACCAAGAGCCCACGCGTTTAGAGGCAGACTCTGCTGTGCTCTATTCACTTGGACCTGGCCAGATAAATGAAGTCATTGTGAAGCTGTGCACAAGCCAGCCTAACTCTTTTTGTTGTAGTTTCTTAGCTTTTGTGCTCAAAACACACAAATCGCCGATTATCCAGGAAAGAAGGGTGGATCTCGATCTACAGGTAGGAGTGTGTAATCCCACAACATCTACACATCTTTGCAGGCATTGTAAAAGTAAGGGTTTAAGAGAAGGATGCAGTTGGCCCAGTTCCCAAAAGTTGCCACATGGGGCTCTTTTTATCTCCTTCCACCCCTGCCCCCATCCTATAGAGAGACCAATCTATCCTCCCACTCAAAATAGGGTTTGAAGAGTGGCACATCTTGAATGTCTGGGAAATGCACTGTAACTTTTACCAACCTGAGAGGGAGAAAGGAAGGCACAACCACGTAAAAGTGCATTGGAACATACTATCTGCCTGATACAAACAAAACAAAAATATTTTAAGGGGAAATTCATCTTGAAGCCTTCCTTTCACCCAGAAGCAGGTCTTCATTGGCTTGGAGGGACAGCTCTTGGGAAATCAGGTCTCTCAAGGAGCTCTCCCACACCCAATGTATAGTCTATAAATATAGTGGAATAGTCATGCCAGGGGTAGTCAGTGCAAGAGAATCTGGAGTCTTGAAAGCATCTTTTTCTTCTGGCTATGGTGGCACTTAAATGATAATGCGGGCAATGGAGCTAGGAGATTTATATCTTTTGGAAAGTAGGGCGAGCCAGATGGTAATAGCGTCGTTAACACACAAACTTGGGATGTGCAAGTGAAGCTTGAAATTGGGAAAGAGATCGGGAGAACAAAGGGGGCTGCTGTTGAAAGGCTACCCCTCTTCTGCGGGCCAAAGCTGAGAGCCTCTTGGTACTGGGGTCTGCTCCTGCCCAGAGCTGGATAATAAACGACAGCTTTCCCCCTCCCCTGTTGTGACTTAGAAAACACCGAGAAAACTTTTGCAATAGGCAAATGTGGCACTTATTTATGTGTAACCCTTTGTAGTCTGAAGTGGCAGGAATGGGTCTTTAATTCAACTGCACTCCGACCTTCCACCCCTACCCTAGTTTGATAAGTTCTTGCAATTGTTGACATTTATTTTATGAAATCAAAGTGCCGCTGGTTGCACGTTTCAGACAAAAGTTCCTTTTCCTCCCCTTATGTAAGCATTCTAAGTAAATATTAAAGGTTGAACAGCACCACCTTTTTTCATTTTGGTGATGGGGGTTTTTGCAAAGGTGTTGCCCTGGGTTAAACTCCGGAGTTGTACTTTGGAAAGTCTTAATGTTTAGGTTAAACTCCCACTTGTCCGAACAGATACAATTCACAGAGAACAGAGAAAGCATTAAGACAATATTAACAATGGCCTTAATAATAATAATGCATGTTTATAATAAACACCCACACAAACATTTATAAACAGACAGGGTAGTCTGAAGTAAAGACAACAAAGTTAATACATTCATTCTCCTTTTTATTAACTTCATGTATATGTGCGTGTGTGTATATATCTCATATGTATATATTATGTATATGGCTCCTGGGAAGACAGCAGAAGTAACGGTCATTAAGTATTGAATGGTTTGAGTGATGCCTGTTAGCGACTAAAAGTTGACGATGTCTAAACTAAAATCGAACGTTTTTCTTTTTCTTCTTAAAAAAAAAAAAAAATACTAGAGCTCTTTAAAAGCCCGGAGGACTTACCCTCAAGGCATTATTCAGAGAAAAACTGAGACTGGCCGTTCGTCACAGGCAATTGTAAAGGGTTTCAAAGGGCCGATCAAACGATCACCAGAGTAATCTACATTCAAGTCCGGATGGTGGTGTTACGGCACACACCTGCGGGGTGTTTGCTGTCCGTGCCCCTCGCCGAGCTACAAATCATCATTAAAGCGAGCTGCTTAAGCTTCTTCCCAGCTTCTAGACAAGAGTTACTTGGGACAGTTCACTTTGATATTGCTACAGCTCGCAATTGACAAGCAAGCTATTTTGGAGCTCAAGCCCGAGCCCACACCCTAGTGAGCCGGGCAAAGTCAGGAGGGTGGTGTGGTCGGGTGGGGGGAGGTGAGCAATTGTAAAAGTCTGTTTCTCCAATTTCCTGAGCAGAATCACCGCAAGAATGTATAGGAATCCAGGTTTGAAGCAGCTGAAACCCGCCTCGAGTTTTCTACTGAGGGCTCTTCCAAAACTTCTTCACTGTCCTTGACACAACTTTGAGCCCACTCAGCCCACAGTCACAACCTCGCAGCCTCAGTCTCTCTGCTTTCCCTTAAATACACACACTGGGGCCAGCACAGGATCGAGCGCGGGATCACATTTTTCTCGACCAGGACCGGGGACTAGTTTGAAACTTTCACTTTTGATTCATTCATTTGTGATTATATGCCCCCTTTCAATGCCAACCGGCCTTCACTGCCCTAACTTTGAGAGACAGAGAAAAAAAAAAAATCTGGAGTTGGGTTAAAAGAAAGGGACGTAGGGGTCGGACAGCTGGAGGCGGGGAAACGGGAGGAATGTCGATTTCTGTCTGCTGCCTGCCTGGGTGTCTGCAAGCCCTCGGCAATCCGTGTGCGCCCCATTTGGGGCGGGGAGGGGGAATAACCGGCTGCCGGTGATGCCAAGATCAACACTCGGAGTGAATGTATCAATAGACCAATTTTCTGCTCCCACCGCGAGCTTTTTCATTTCAATCCAGACTAGCGGCGTCTGCGCTGCGCAAGACGCAACAGCACGGTAGCGTCCGGAAAAAGAGGGCGCTAGATGCGGGAGGCGCAAATATGGAAATTAACTCATTAGGAAGGGGTGTGGTTACCGCGTAGCCCCCTCCTCCATCTCTTCCTTTCTCCCTTGCTGCCACCGTCCCAGCTTGCTAAATATGAGATTACAAACAAACAAATAAAGCAGAAGCTGACTACGCAGTCCCAGATCAAACACGCTCCAGATAATTCGCTTTTCTGAGCGCTGCGGCCCGACCTGCGGCGCAGCGCCGGCCCCTAACACCCGCCAGTAGCTTCAGCTTCCCCTCCACGCCAGCCCCGGCTTCTGCGCCTCTGAAAGCCAGGGCCCCGCGCGGCGTTTCGAAGGCACAGCACGTGGCCCTGACGCCCCGTTTGGTACACGTTTTAAAACATCAGACGAACGCTTCCATCAATATGGTAACCCTCTGAGGGCCTCTGCTGATCTCAGAGGTCCTCTTCTAGAAGGTGCCCGGAGGGGAGGATGGTGGTGTTCCCTTTGGGTGAAAAAGCCCAAACTAGAAAGAAGTGTCCCAGAGTGCCTTGCAGGGAGCTTTTCCCAGGGCGCGGCACCCTGAGTGCGGGGGGAGGGTAGGGTGATGTTTAGACTGCTTGTAGGCAGGGGTGAGCGCCGGGGTCGATTTGAGCGTTAAAGTCCCGGGTTGAGCTATTACTAAGCAAAGACCAGGTGCCCAAGAATGAGAACGATCGGGTTAGAAAACCTAGGATGTATAATTTTGTGTCCAAATAAAATGTTTAGATGGGGGGGAGGGGAGACCTAAGAAAGAAACAAAACCTCTCATATCCCCCCTCCCAGCCACCCTGCCTCCCAAGTCCTCAAAGCTTGTCTCTGTGGAAGGCTGGAGGAAGAAAAATTGTACTTTTATGGTTTTTCTTCCTGCGTGGCCCGCCTCCCCCGGCCCTGCTCCCTCCCCAGCGCTCCCCCAGCTGCGGGCTCCTTGGAGGAAGGCCGCCCAGTCCCCTTGTCTCCCGCTGCCTGCAGGCCACCGAGCCTCAAAGCGCGCATTGTCCAGCGGGGGCGGGGAGGCCAGCGGGCCCCTGGAGAAGAATAACAGTGCGCCCAACTCCTGTTAGGGAAAGTTTCCTAATGCACTCCTTGTGGTAAAATACACTTTTAACGGGGCGGGGGTGCGGTGAAGATAAGTTTTGAAAATCCACTGCCTTTTCTCAATTCCTCGACTCTTCTTCCCCTTGTCACTTTTTAGGTTCTCAGAAAGGGGGAGAGTGAGCCGGAAAGAAATTGGAAGGTAGCCGAAAATGTGGCCATGACTCTAGAACCGTCCATGTGATGGTTTTAAAATGAGGGTGGGAAGAGAAAAGGGGGATGTCTCCATCCAGGTCCGGGCCGAGGACAGCTGCACCGTGCGCGCGGGGCGGGGGTGGGGAGGGTGGGGGTGGTGGTGAGGGGAGAGGGGCCCCGAGGGCGCGTGTGCAGGCGAAGCATTTCGCACCTCCTGTTTATCTTAGAAGCGAGGCGGGGGCGGGTGGGGGGGGGGGGGAGCGAATTGTTCTGCCTCCCGACAGGCAGTGGAAGTTGAATAAAATGGAGAGGCGGACAAACGCAAAAACAAAACCTGCTGTAGACTCGGAGTTTCTCTCTTTGACCCGAATTCCAAGTGATGGGGGCTCTCCAGTTGCAAAAGACTCCGAAGTCTTAAGACCCCAGAGACAGCGGTCCTCCAGCGACGGCAAAAGCTGTGATAGAGACCGTTAGAATGGAGGCTTTGGGGGCAAATGTGATTAATCTTTCATTGGAGCAGCGGGGACCCATTCCTTCCGAGCGTTGCCGTCTGCATTTGAGGGGTCTGTAGGTTTCGTCCGCTCTTCCAGGCATTTGCAAAATAATGGCTCGTGTCCCTTGCAAAACTCTGCCTGAAACATATTCCAAGACACTGCATTGGTGAATCCGTTTTAAAAATCAAATAAGAACAAAAAAAGACTTTAAAGAAAGCCTCGGGCAGGTACTCTAGATGTCCAACAACCAAAGTGACCGAAAGGGAGCCTTAGTAGTTGTGGCTCTTTGGGAGTTGCGCTAATTTGGTGAGTGGACTCAATGCCTTAATGCTAAATCGGCAATATAAAGGGCTGAAGAGCAAGCCCGATAAAAAGCTCTAATTGCTACTGGAAGATTTAGGTGGTTGCTAGGATCTGAGGACCACCATCACCACAAAAAAAAAAACCTCCAATAGAGTGTTTGGGCTGTGTGTATGGGGGGTGGGGGTAGAGTTTCTACGGCGAATAGTGCCCACATCTGCTGGAACTTCCATATCTAAGCTGTTCATTTACGGGAGCCAACTTATGAAATCTCCACAATTAGATCTTCATTGTTCTTCCTCCACAACACTGTCTAGAAAGAAAAGGTCTTCTCGGTCGGGGCCAATCCAACGAAGCGTTTGACGTTATTAAATAATAAAGCGATTGTGATTTACATTGTTGTTCAGAAAAAAAGGCCAATTATCCACTGTTATGTTGCCATAAAGATCATATTAACTCGAATTAGTAATCAAACAATATGCGAGCGTTTAAAAAAGTACAGCCGAACTGGGTGACAGCTACCGCGACGTCTTCACTTTCACCAGCGAACCCACCCGCGCCGACAGCCGGAGCGAGAGGCAGTCGCCGCAGACCCGAAAGGAGGGAGAGAGCAGCAAAGTGGTGATTAACGGTCTCCAGTGTTAATTATTCTCAATTAATCCCAAACAGTGCAAACCTTCCCCGGTTCTCCGGAAGTTCCCTGGTTTGGGATGTTGCGAGAATGCTGCCTTGCTGGGAGGGGTTTATAAGAAATCCGGAAGAGGCAATCTCATTGCAAGTATACCTGTGAGCGAAAAGGGTAGGGATGGAGGTGTGTGTGCCGACGTTGCATGCGGTGGGTGCGCTGGGGTTCGCTGCCTTTCCCACAGCCTGGCGTGCACCCCGAGGCAGGTGTCTGGGGCGGGCAAGGCCCGCAGCGTCCTTACACCCCTAGTCAATCTTGCGTCTTCTCTACTCAAATCACTCTCTCTCGCCCTCTGTTATTAGGTTTATAACTCTTTGCCCACTTAAATTTGTGCAGCCAACCAAGGAAATCTAAATAGGTTTGAGTCGCCCCTTGGGTACAGAATGGAGGCTTTAATAAGAAAGATTAATTGTGGGTGTGTAACCTGCCAGAAGACGCGGCAGCTATCAAGTAGCGGCGGGCAGTGGGGTCGAGGGGAGGGAGATGCCTCTTCTTCTAGGCCCAGACTTTAGTTGGCGCCGTAGGCATACTTAATGCAGGCCACCCGACAACTCCTTGCGGTCACAAGCGAAGGACTCTACAGAGATGGTAAGACCCATCTCTTGCTGTGTTAGTGGAGGTTCTAAAGAACTTGGCCTTTATTCGCCCTGCACACCAAATCCCCTTGCCCTGCGCCCCGCCCCGCCGGACCCCGGACTCTTTGCCTCCACGCGCGAGGTAGGAGTGCGGGAAATACTGTGACCGCCTCCCTGGGAGGTCTGCCTGCTCCCACCCCAACCTACTAAACAGCGTTTAGGTGAATGATAAAAAAGATTTTGCTCCGAGAGCTAGAAAGTTGATTTTTTGCTGTTGTTGCCGCGATGAAAAATATGTACGGCTACATGTTGTTGTTGTTGTTGTTTTGTTTTTAAATAAGCAACAGGGATCAATTTTCCTCGGCGCGATGCTTCAGTCCCGGCACAGAGGGAAATCGGGCAGTGGCCGGGCGGCTGGGTTCTCGCCCCGCGCGGCGGCGGCGCCGGGGGATCCGTTCTGGCCGCACAGCCCTTTCCTTGCCCCTCCCTCCTTCTGCTAAATGTTCGGATACCAGACAGTGAGTTGGCGAAGCGGGTGGGGGCGGAGAGGAGTAGGAACCGGGCGGGGGTGGCGGGAAGAACGGATTGACTGGAATAGTTTCCCTAGTAGCGTTCCCTCCTTGGACAATTCCCCTTAAAACTCGAGGCACCAAGGCCTGAGTTTAAACAAATGTGAAATGAAATCTTCGGAAGGTCCAGCCCTTGCAGCGGTGGGACAGCCAAAGGGTGGTCGCATCTTTGTCCAGAGTTTTGAAACAGTTGCTGCCTTTCCTAACTCCCTGCTCTATCTCCCACCCCTCTCCCCAGTAAAACCAATTCAAAGAGGACAGACTCCACTCCACAAGATTAATGTCCGTTCATTTGCAGGATTAACCCTCTCACGCAGCATAATAAAATACTAGAGGTCCTTTTAAATTTAAATAAATACATGAAATCCGTGCCTTCTCTCTTTTCCTGGTTAGTCTCTCTTGGGACATCAGAAAACAGTGTCTCAGAACCTAAGTCAGTCTTAGAAGAACTTTTAACTCCGAGTTTTCAGATCATCTGGGGGCTGTTGTAGGCATTAGCATTGGGAGAGAGTAGGGAGACCAGCTAACTTGAAATACCTATAGCTTTACATTTTGATTTGGAACTCATGATTAAAAATCTATTTGTTCCTCCCAGGCTAAGCAGATTTCAATGTTGGTCATAGGAGCCACAAAATGTTCATTAAAGGAACCTAACCAAGGCTACTGTATGGCCACTTTGTGAACTCAGAACTATGGATGGGGGGAAAAGTATGAAAGTGTGAGTTGATGTCACGCTGGCTGTCAGTGTGTGGTCTATTGTGGAGAATGGTGCTTTTTGACTGAACAGAGGGAGCCCCCCTCCCCCCTTCCCCAGCTCTACTGCACCTGCACTGGATGAGGGAGTCCCTGCCATTCAGCCCATCGCAGATTGTTCAAACAGAAGACATCTCTGACAGCACTCAATTCATTACATTTCTTCCTGCTTTTCAAACCAACACACACACACAAAATGAGTATTGCCAGCCAGTGACAGCCAAAAAAAAAAAAAAAAAAAAATCTTAAAATACTTTATATGCAGCTAATTTGGAAGCTCACACAACTAACCATGAAATATTTTGTATCCTCAACTTGTAAGGTTTCGTGGAAAAAAAGGTTACCTGATTTTTCCTATTAAAAACATACCTCCATAGTTTATGTGGGGATAGTAAGTTTGTAGAAAGACCCTGCAGCACAGCGCAGGAAGTTTCAATAGGAATGAAAGCAGAAACATGCAAAAGAGAAAAGCCCTGATTTATCTTATCAAAAGGGCCGGCTCGAAATGCATTCATAATTTATGCCGGTGAACCAGCTTGCTAATAGAGGTGAGGTACCCAAGAGCCAGGGGCAGGCAGTGAGAGAAGCGAGAGAGGGTAGTAAGGGAGGCATCAAGGCTGAAGTGTGAGCTAAACATTTAAATCTATTTCCTAACAACGAAGTCTTCCCCCCATATGCTCAGGTTTATTTTGCCATCTTAGATTCCAAGATGTTTTTGCACCATTTCACAAAGCTGATGAGCGAGTGTTTAGAAAGCTGAGGAGTGTTCATCTAGTTTCACAGAAGTTGGGGTAAACAAACTCTCACAAGGAAAACTTGATTGTAAGATACTTTCCCTGGAGGTGGGAAGAAGGGGGAAACAAACAAAGGGAAGCAGACTTTGAGCAGGAGAAGACAGGTTTGCCACTTAGTTATTTCAGACTGATCAAACCATAATGTTATGCAATAACTGAGATTTGAACTGTTAAGTGTGATAGTCAAATCGACCTGGATGTGAGTTGATACTGAATTGACTGCATGTGAAGTATCGGCTAATTCTCAGCAAATCAGTAGTTTGTGAGATCCTGGACCAATATCAAAACAAGGTCTAGTTTCTGGGACCCTTCCCTTTGGAAGGACATTCAATGAATTAAATTGATTTGTAAAGAAAACTTGGGAAGTGTACCTTCTTCTGGAAATGCTCAGGTGCTTTCCACCAACAAATAATTTTTATCCATTTTACAGAGTCAGGGATCAAATGTCTTTCTTCTTGTCTACAGTTTAAATCATTCTTCTCTCAGCAATATTTTCTCAATTCTAAAATGGTTATAAACAGCTATACAAATAGTTAGGAGGAGCGGTGGGGGGACAGAGAAAATGGAGGTGGCATGGCCATAGCGAGCCAGAAGCAGCTGTCCTGACCTGACTCAGTATCAGAACCAGAAAACTTTTGGAAGTCCAATTATTAATCCACTGCTGAAATTCATGTAAGGCCAAATAAAATAAAGCTGCAGTGTACTTTGTAAAGGCTTTGGTGTGATTTGTCCAGTGTCTCAAAATAAAACAAGCATAAAACAAAACAGCAACAAAAACCCAACGCATTCAGATCTCACAGCAAACTCTAGTTAGCAAATCAAATCTCACACACACACACACACACACACACACACACAAGGGTTTGCCTGTGAGCTTCGGTGGTGTGGTGGGTGGTGTTGCCTGTGTGACTGTTTACGTGCCTAAGACTGGCTATTCGTGTTTGCTTATACTCTGGGGGGCAAGAGCGTCAGTCTCAAAAGCTGGGGCTGACTGGTGGGGATGGAGACCGGCTCCGCTGGCCTCACCCTGCAAGTGTACGGATTGCCCTTTCTGGAACACTCAAACGAATCATTTCATCCCTGAGGCCCTGCAGACCCTGACGTCACGAGGTGGGGGTGGGGGCGCAGTCCCGCTTCTGGCCTGGCCGCCAGCGATAAGAACCCTTGGGAAGAATTCACCGCTTCTTTTAATACAGTAATTATTTTTCTGCCTTCTGCGGGTGGGGGCGGCTCCTGCCCAGAATGCCGGCATCCCTCCCTTCAAGAAGATGCCCAGGGATGGCAAGTTTGCAGGATAACTTCCTAGGCCAACCCGAAGCCAAAAAGAGAACTGGCAAAGGAAGCAGGGTCCTCTGAAGAAGGCGAATTTCACCTGCTAAGGCCAGAGAGGAGGGCCTAATTTCTGGATTGATCTCTAGAGTCTAAAATGGGAACCTCTTGCCTTCCCTACCACCTAACTCCGTTGGACTGTAAGAAAAGTAACAGCAATCAATTAATCCCATTTTGTGTCAGTGGCCTTGTACTCCTTTTCTCCCGGGTAAAGATGCATTATCCCTATTTTACAAATAGGACATGGATGTATCCTCCATCCCTATCTACTCTGATCCTGGAGGGGCCCAATACTCGGGGGCTCCGGGGAGCCCAAACCACTCCTGTGGTTACCCACAGCCACGTCAATTTCAATTCTTAGCCTCTGGCATCGGCAAGTACTAAGAGCTTGATTACTAATGGTGAGCTTTGGCACCAATCAGGGGCACACAACCTTTTAAAAGTAAAGGACTGAGGGGGAGAGGGGAGAGGAAGGCAGGACTCAAGTAACACAATCTCTGATTTGGGAGGTTTGGGGCCTAGAACCATCCTTGGGGTCACGGGGTCAACATGGAGCCTGCTAGCGCTGAGGTGAGGGAGGTAGAGAACTCCGGAGTAAGGGAGAGGGCCCACAACACCTCCGGAGACATTCCAGACTTGGGCGACGCGCGACCGTCCAGAGCTAAGAGAGGGAATCGGGCCGTTTTGGCAGGGTCTGGTCGGAGAAAACTTGAGCCCTACGCAGCACCTTCCCAGGGAGCCCCATGGGAGCCTCGGCTAGGGCCACGGTGACGTCAGGTCCCCGGTCGGCGCTGGCCCGCCTCAGCTTCCATCTGCCCGCGCAGCCGCTCCGGCGCGGGCTGCGGCGGGCTCCCCAGGGCAGGCGGGTGGGAGGCCCGAGCGCTCCCGGCCCTGCGGCGCGCCCCGCACCAAAGCCCAGAGAGGAAGGCAGAAGATAGTTCAAAGCGCCGAAATCCTTACTAACAGCGCACACTTCTTTCTGTGAGTGCAGATAGACGAGGGTAATGAAATGAACGACTCCTTGAAGGTTTTAAATCACCTGACACTTCTTTGCAAAGTAGAGCAAGCATCTCAAGTCCAAAAGCCCAGAAGCAGCAAATATCTTTGCGTCCTGAAATGAGAGGACGTTCTGTTTGCTTTTGAAGAGAAACTGAATACACCACTCAAGGAAACAGAAATATCACTATTACACCAAAATATAAAATAAAATCCATCTAGACCTGCATGCAGAAAGAGTTCTCTGCCATGGGAAATCTTGGCCTTGTCTTAGAAATCCATTCTCCCAGAGATGTCTCATAGGTTAAAAAAAGAAAGTCAAGTCCATTATTTCCTAAAAGCTACAGAAGCAAAATAGAACCACTGAAAACAAGAATTGTAAAACTGGACAGCATTATGAGAAGGAAGAGTGGTTACAAGTCTCCCTGGGTGATATCAGAGGCAGGTTTCCCAGGAAGTTTTTAATAGAAAATAACTATGAAAGACACCAAACTAATTCTCTGGTTTGGGCACTTTCTCTGTCTTTGGAAAGCTCCTTCCACAGCTGCTTACTCTAAAACTCCAGAAGCTGTGTCCCTTTGAATTTTATGCACACTTTCACAGTAAAGTTCAAGTGTTTCTCCCCCTTCTTCTGTCTTTATGGGATCTACCTCATAGATGAGGTCCCTAAAGAAATACACCAACCATCTTCCAACTTCAGTCAAAAAAAAAAAAAAAAAAAAAAAAAGCAAAGGAAAGAAATAAATCAACCCTCATCCTCAATCTCACTTGTGGCTGTCCAAGGCAGTCTTTACTCTGAAAGCAGGAAAAGGCAGCATAAAAAACGGAGTGAGATGCAAATTATTTTAAGGCAATAATGGGGGGTGTGTGTGTGTGTGTGGAAAGTGTTGGAGAAGTGTTAATTCAAGTCTCTGCTAAAGCTCATGGCAAAGGAAACTCCTTCCATGAATCAAAATATGAGGACCTGTTTTACAAAATTCTCCAAGAACCAGAAATAAAGGGAAGAGGATATAAAAAACTCTTTCATTACAATAAATAAATAAATAAGCAGTGCCAACTAGCAGACGACCAAACCACAGTCAAACTTCAATCCCAAAGCAGTTAGCTATAAACTGTTAGCAGTTGAAAAGTAAACCTGTGCACACAAAGGCACTGTTTAATTTTCTTCTTGTAAGGGTTCTAAATGAAGACCCAATCACTATGCAGTTAAGCGGTATTTCTTGTCCCCCTGAGGCGCTGATCAGTTCTTTTTAATGTGAGAAAACTGGCAACTCAAAACCCGTCAATGGAGCTCCCACAACAAAAGTTCTGAAAAGCTGAATGAATTGGGTTTGTAATTACTGCATCCCGTTCCCCCACCCCTTGCAGCTTATCTCTTATTCATTCACCTTATATTATTGTCAAGGAATCTTACTCTCAAAATCATTCCCTTACCATTTTACCCAGGGCCACGGAGGAACTTATGACAGAGCAGAAATGGAACACTCACCAGGTCCCCCCTCACCCCACTACACCTGGAGGTGTTCAAGCCAATAGGTGGGGAGGGAAGGAGGGACTATCTCTTACCCCAATTTACTGAGTGTACTAGAACTCCGCGTACTCAGCCTATGGAGACTTCCATTTTAAAACCCGAATTTTATTGGCAAACAGCAGTGTGTGCCCTTTCTAAATTCAGAACCTGCCTGAGTCTCTGAAATCCTGTGACATCTCCACTTAGAAAAGGCAAAGGTTATAAATAATTTCCCTCCCCTCTCTCCCTAAACTGCAAGGCCCTAAAAGACCTTGCCAGACGTGATGTATAATCTAAGATAACTTACTATGTTCTTGTTTCTTTCTTTTAAATCAAAACCAGCAAATGAAATAGAAAAAGAAACTATAATCCCCCCCAACTCTCAGCCCAGGAAAAGGTTTTATGACAAAGTCAGCTTCAGAATGCTAGGGCTCTGTGTGTATTTCAATCCAAGGCATGGCTGATGGAGAAGATTCTCCTGAGATTTCCTACTCTAAGAATGTGTCGGTTCTAGAAATAAGTACAGCTATTACAACCAAATCTACTAGCAGACTAAATAATTAATTGAAGCGTTGCTCTTTGACCCTGGAAAAGTCCAGTAGGGACACGTTTATAGTAATAATACCTCCGAATGAGCCCTTGTCAAATATTCATTTAGTGGTTAATGTGAGCCATTTTCCCCTGGGACCGTCTGTAATACCAGCTTCCCAGCATTGGCAAGAAACCTTGCTAATCTACTACAGCTCAGCAAAATATTTTAACGCTCTTTATTTAAAGTGGGGGCGGGGAGCACGGGGAGAGAAAAAAAATTGCAGAGGGAACAAACTATAATCCCATCCCTCTACACATTTCCATTCCACGTATAAGTTTAACAAAACATTAAATTCACCCCCTTTGACTGGAAATTGAATGGTTTTAGTGAATAGAATAATATCCCAAGGAAGAAACTGAACATTCAACAACTAACTTCAGCACTGAGAGATAACCATCTCTGGGAAAGTTTATGGGTTTATCCCCTTCTTGGAAATCACATTATAATTAAAATACTGTATGTTCACTATTAATCTAGTCATGAAACTACACATCTTGGGGAATCATTTAATCCAATCAAATAAATGATGAAATATATACCACTTTCCTCAAATGCAGTTTATAAAAAGAATGTATTTAAGAAGAAAATAATTTGGCTTTCAGTTAGTTAGGGGATATGGAGGAATAGGAGGGAAAATGGGAGTTCTCTTGTTTTAGGCAGAAAGTGACAATCACTCAAAACTAGTTCAACTTCCTGAAATTGCTCTCTTCCCTCTTGCAAAATATTTGAACCTGAGCATTTGGCCAAAAAGTTGTTGCTTTTTTTAGTCTGATCCTGTGGGTTCTTTTATTTATTTATTTACTTTATTTTTTTTTTTTAAGGGAGCCTGGTGCAGTGCAATTACTCCGAATGCAATACATATTTCTAATATATCTCTAATTTTTCAAATATATACACTCCATATAGTTGATTGGCTCAAATTCCGAGAATATCCTCCCCACCCCCCAGCACGATCATTTGGATCTTTATTCAAAGTTTCTTTTATTCGTATGTGTGAGCAAGAACTGGCGAATGTGCTCATTACCACGTGAATAATCCGTATATGCATTACAATGGCTGGCCAGGCCGGGGGAAATTCTTTTAGAGTCTCTGCATTAATTAGGGGGGGAAATGCCTCGCTTAGAATTGGGAACTGGCATAATAATTGTCCTTTACCCTAAAATGAGGATTTTAAGAAAAGAAATAAATAAAAACCAATACACGCCTAAAATAAAGCAATCCATATGAAATAAAAATACAGAAAGTATGAGGATATTTCCAGCTGAGCCCAGAACTAATATTAGCAACACCACGAGAAAGGAATACTTTCTTGGAAAAGGCGAAAGTGCACACCAACGGGTTGAGCTAACTTAGTGGCTGCAGCCGGTATTTTACTCAAGGGTGGAAGGCGCTGCCGGATTCCAACTTCTCCAAAGTTGTAGCAAGTTGACACAACAAGCCCTTGAAATGTGGGTAGCAAACCCACGCTCTTAAGTATGCCTGACTCCTGTTTCCTGGTCCCTTGTGGTGGGGGAAGATGAGCGAGGTAAGCAGTAAATAAGGAAGAAAAGTCTCTGAGTCGGTCTTACAGATTCTCCGGCTGCGCCAAAGCGCGGGTCGGTTGTGATGTAGAAACATCGTTAATTCAAAGACCGTGGCGATCCCCCCAACTTTTTCGCTCCCACTGTGGACAACTAGAGTCTCTCTTTACCTTTCCTAGGGCAAAAGAAAACAACAAATCCAATCTTGTTTCCCCACCCCTTTCCCCTCCCCCTACTTCTCTACTACCGTAGTAAAACATGGTTAACAGATCAAAAGCATAATCATCTCCAACTGTGATTAGCCCGGACAAAGTAAAATATCTACCTCAGAGTTGATTGTTTTCTTCTTTAATATGGCTGTTGCCTGGCTTCTCTTTTGCTTGTTATCAGCTGCAGAGATATCCGATTTGGGACTACAGGCTTGGACCCGCGCTGCCAATTTAAGAAATGGAATTCGTGGAGGGAGAGAGAGGAAAAAAGAAAATAAATAATAATAATAATAATAAATAGCCGTGATAAGTCGGGGGGGGGGTTGTAAGATGCTCTTTGCTTTCCCTCTCCCCTAAACAGGAGAATGTAGAGGAGAAAGTTTATGAAGTCAAGGAACAAAGAAAGCAAACCACTTGTTTCCTCTCAAACAATAGCAGGGCTGAAGTAATCCAAACACCCACCCAGCAGATGAGCACTTTGCATGTCTAGTTTGCAATTATTCCGATACAAGAAGCATCATTTTCCCCTATAACCAGGTTTCCAAAGGGCCATTGTGCATTGAAGAAAACGAAAACAAAACCAGCCAACCTGGTTCTGATTTGGCTCAATACCCCATCTGCTGAGCCACATGAAAATTTTCAGAATTGACTCCTTCTTTCTGGCAACAAGTGGCATAAATCAGTTTTAAGTATAAGTCCCCATCATGCTTATTCATGCTGCTTAGAAAAGGAGGGGGTGGATTTACAATATATGTCTCTAGTTTCTATTTTAGAAATGACACAAGCATTTCAATTTTTTGAGAGTACTTATTCAGTTAATCATTCAGACATTTATTTGTTGCAATTAACATTAGCACATGCTACTGGACTAGAATATCAAGGTTTTATAGATATTTTGCTTTCCTGGCTGAGCACAGTATATACCCCGAGGAGTTATGTATAATCAGTGTTATCCAAATAAATGAAAGACTCAAACATAATTTCAGTGTCCATATTTCAAAAATTTATTTATCTCAAACTGTGCATAATGGAGTAAAAACTTAAGTTGAAAATGTACCTGTTATCAGGATGGTATTAGTTCAAATATATACATGGATTCTCGGCAGACTGATTCAAATAATACAGAGCCGAATCTTTAAAATACAACTACGGAAAATAAAGGGGGGAAAAACCTTAAAATATCACAATAAATTTACAGAAATATTACAAACCATAAGAAAATATTTCAAACACAGTAATTTCATGTTGTTGTTGTTGTTTTATCTGAACAAAATGGAAAGTTGGGAAACAAAAGCTATTATAAATTACCAACGATGTCAACCTGTATGGCCATTTTTGCTTTTAACAGTAAGTTAAAAAAAATTTAGTACAATCTAAAACTTTTGCCCCTTTAAAGACCACGGAGATGGTTTTGCCAGTACTTATTCTAATGTTTTCCTTTTGTACAATTTTAAACAATTAAAATGTCCAAATCTGAATAATTTTCTTCTTTCCACGTTTGCAACTGTCCTAAATTTCAGCTGCAGAATCAAAATTCAGCAAGAAGCCTCTCCTCGAAAAATATTGGCAAATTCTCAGCTTATAAACAATGGACATTTTGATTGCCATGTTTATCTCGATAAATACTGTACAAAAGTTGCTTGCAAATATTAAAACATTTTTTTCGTCGCTTGGAGACTAGCTCTAAATATTATTGGTAAAGACTTTTGCAAACTTTCTGCAAAGCTCCTACCGTATCACTAGAACTTTTAAAAAGTTTTGCGTAGTTTTCTTTCCTCCAGATCTATACAAGGTCCATTCCCTCGCCCTCCCCACCCCACCCCCCCTGGTTTCCTCTGTACAAAAATAGTCCCCCAAAAAGAAGTCCAGGATCTCTCATAAAAGTTTTCTCGTCGGCATCGCGGTTTTTGCGTGAGTGTGGATGGGATTGGTGTTCTCTTTTGCAGCTGTCATTTGCTGCGGGTGATGACTTTTTTTTTTTTTTTTTTTGAGCGTACCGGGTTTTTTTTTCTCCATGCTGTTTCTTACTCTCCTCCCATTTCCCTCGTTCTTCTTTGAAAATTCCTCCCCCCCCCCTCTAGTTCACTGTCCAGCCCTCACATGTGCGAGAGGGGCAGTGTGCCGTTAATGGCCGTGCCGGGCACCGGGCCGCTCTGGTAGTGCTGGGACATGTGAAGTCTGCTGGGGGCGGCGGGCTCCGGCACCTCGGCGCCGGGGAGGTACATGCTGATCATGTCCCGGAGGTCCCCGGCCTGGCAAGGCGCCCTGGAGTGGGAGGAAGAGGTAACCACGGGGGGGCTGGAGCTGGCCTCGGACTTGACCACCGAGCCCATGGAGCCAAGCGCCATGCCAGGAGTGCCCTGCTGCGAGTAGGACATGCTGTAGGTGGGCGAGCCGTTCATGTAGGTCTGCGAGCTGGTCATGGAGTTGTACTGCAGGGCGCTCACGTCGTAGCGGTGCATGGGCTGCATCTGCGCGGCGCCGTGCGCGTTGAGGCCCGGGTGCTGCGGGTAGCCCAGCTGGTCCTGCATCATGCTGTAGCTGCCGTTGCTCCAGCCGTTCATGTGCGCGTAGCTGTCCATGCGCTGGTTCACGCCCGCGCCCAGGCCGGCGCCCACCCCGACCCCGCTCGCCATGCTGTTGCCGCCCGGAGCCAGCAGCCCGCCGGGCAGTGTGTACTTATCCTTCTTCATGAGCGTCTTGGTTTTCCGCCGGGGCCGGTATTTATAATCCGGGTGCTCCTTCATGTGCAGCGCTCGCAGCCGCTTGGCCTCGTCGATGAACGGCCGCTTCTCCGTCTCCGACAAAAGTTTCCACTCGGCGCCCAGGCGCTTGCTGATCTCCGAGTTGTGCATCTTGGGGTTCTCCTGGGCCATCTTGCGCCGCTGCCCGCGGGACCACACCATGAAGGCGTTCATGGGCCGCTTGACGCGGTCCGGGCTGTTCTTCTGGTTGCCGCCCGCCGCTGCCGCGGTGGAGTTGCCGCCGCCGCCGCCGCCGCCGCCCCCCGAAGTTTGCTGCGGGCCCGGCGGCTTCAGCTCCGTCTCCATCATGTTGTACATGCGGGCGCTGTGCGCGGGCCCGGCCCGCCGGCGGCCGCCGACCCTCGGCCCGGCCGGGACTTTGGGGGGCCCGCGGGCGGGGGGAGAGGAGGAGGGGAGGCGGGCGGGGGTGTCGGGAGCGCAGGGCTCCGCGAGAAAAATCAGGCGAAGAATAATTTGGGGGAAGAAAAGAGAGAGAGAAGCAAACTGGAATCAGGATCAAAAAAAGCGCTTCCCTCCTCTTCTGGCCGATCCTGCCGCCGCCGATGATTGTTATTATTATTTTTTGGAAAGGCTTAAGCCTGGGGCTCAAACTTCTCTCCCTTTCTTTCTCTCTCCTCTTCTTTCTCTCAGTCCTAGTCTTAAAGAGGCAGCAAACTACTTTCCCCCTTTTGCAAACACTCTCTTCTCTGCCTTGACAACTCCTGATACTTTTTTGAACAAGTTAATAGACAACCATCCATGTGACGGGGGCTGTCAGGGAATAAATGGGTTTCCAGCGACCAATCAGCGCGCGGCGGCTCCTCCACTCGAGCCCAGCCTCGCAGCCGGGTTTTGCATGAAAGGGGGCGGGGCCTGCCGCGCCGCGGGCCGCGCGGGGGAGGCGAGGGGAGGAGGGGGAAGGAGGGAGGGGGAGGCGGCTCCCACAGCCAGCCTGCCAGCCACTGAGAAACCTTTGTATCCCCTCTCGCAGCAACAGGTCACACCACACGCCTTTTCGAAGGAAGTGGGTAAACACCGAGACTGCGATTTTTTTTCTTCTTCAAACTTAATATTGATTTACTTTTTGCTGCGGGCTGCTGAAACGAGGAAGGGGCGCGAGAAGCCGCTAAGGTGTGGGGGTGGGGCACGGCAGAGTGGGTGGTTCAGGACGACTGTCCTACTAGTATTTCAGGAAACAGGCGGTGCAGGAGTTGGTGTGTCATTGTTGTCCCGCTCCTCCGCATGCTCCCCCCCCCCCACCGCCGCCCCCCTCACTCCCTCCCCCGCTCCAGCCTCCTCGGTGCTTCTGCCTAACCTCGCTCTTCCCCTCGCCTCTCTTCCTCTACAGGTGCCGGCACTAGTTCGCCCCTTTCTTACACTGTCCCGACAAGAAGTTATGAGACGGAAAGCTCAGTGCTCCAAACCCTCCTAGCTGCCACGCACTTTGCTCTGTTTTAAGCATAGATCCTGCTGGGACTCTGGCCGACTCCGCACTTGAGGGGAGGCCGGGCCTGGGGAAGCTGCGGCATGCCTGCTGTCCCCTGACCAGCTCGGCTCTGGCCCCGACACTGCGGCTTCTCCCCTTACCCCCAGCCTCATCTCCCACCATCTTTCTCCGTTCAGTCGATAGAAGGGGGATGCCCCCACTCTCCTCCTCTCTCCCCGTTCTCCTCTTGAGCCTCCCCCAAAGCAGGATTTCAGTTGGGCGAGTTTCAAAAGGAGGTTAGGGGAAGAAGGAGATCAACAGAAGGACCTTCAGAAGCGCAGACTATAGAGCAGCGTCGTGTCAACTTCCTGGCATCCCTCCGCAGAGTATGGAGGCGGCATTTGGGCCGCACTCACAAACTCCCTCCCACGCAGAGTTCCCAGGACTCGGGCAGCACCAGCTCTGCCATTCCCCCTTGTGACTTCTACTGTGGTGGCCGCTCTGCCTGGGCCGCCGGGCCTGGGACAGCGCTTGGAGGGGACTCCAGGCCTGGGAGGCGGGTGTGGTGCTCTCCAGGCACAGGTGCAGGCAGTGCAGGCAGTAAGAAGGCCGCCAGGACTGGGGACGGAGGGAGCCCAGCGAGGCCGGGGCTGAAGGAGGATGCGATGGAGGCGGGGGGGGGGGGGGGGGGGGGGGGGGGGGCTCAGGAATCCTGCCCGCCCAGGACCCAAGAGGGTAATTTTAGCCGCTCCCCCATTGTCCCGACGTAAAGATTTCAATAGGTAGGCTCTCAATGCGGAGAGCAATGGCAGCACGTCCGTTACAAATAGGTAGTTTTGTTTCTCTTGTTGTCGCTACACGGAGTCAAACAAAGCCCCGTCTAAGTTTCCTTCCACTCTCTTGTTGGGATCTTTGTGGCTAAAATGCACTTGACTACAAAGCGGGGGGGGGGGGGGGGGGTTTGGAGAAAAAAAAAAACCTGATGCCATTTCTTTTTTATAAAGGGCTTAAACCATGAGGGTTACTTATTTTCTTTCTTCTGTAACACTCTCTCCGCCCCCCTCCTTCCCTGGTCTATATACCCTTACTCACCCTAAGAAAATGTTCTGAATAGTATCTGTCGGCCACGTTCCATTTATTATCTTTACAAAACTTTGCATTGTTTTGTTCCTTACTAACCTTCTTCCCATAACCATCACTACCCCCACTCCAACTTCTCCAATCCCTGCCCTCCGGGGCTTTTCTGTTCCCGTCAAACTCAAAATAGGCATGCTCACTGGAAAGTCAGAAAAGTTGAGAAAAGAATCCTGTAGACTTTTCTTTATAAATTATTATTTCCAATCAACCTCCCCTCCCCCAACAGTGTCTTCTTTTTCTCGCAAGTTATGGTTTGTTTTAGTTCTTGGGAACCCGGGAAGGGTGAGACTGGCCTTCTCGAAACGGATAAATATATGGCACTCTTTAGAACAAAATAATGTCTTTTGTTTATTCGAGGTGTAATATTAAGCTAAACACGGACGTGGAGATTAGGAAGAGAAAAGGTTAGAGGCTCGGAAGACAACACCGCAGCCACCAGGCTTTTCAGCGCGTCTGGTTTTAGGGATGTAGCTGGTGCGCCCCCTACTGGTTAATTCGCTTTTCCAAGACTACAGTTTTGCTTTTACCTTTAAAAAAAGGTGTTTGGAAATATATATATATATATTTTTTTTTTAAATGAGGGGACTGGGAGGAAGATCCACTAATTACACGTAATCTAAACAAAAGAAAAGTTAACATATCATATAAGCTATGGAACTAAATCATAAGAATCAGATTTAATTTGCTTAACTTAGAAATGTACATATAACCTCCAGATAAGTAGGAGGTTAAACCTTGGGAAAAAATAGGTACAAATTATGAGATTCAACATATGAATGAATTATGATTGTCCAGATGCCACGAAGGGCAGACCAAGCATTCACTTTATGATTGCGTATGCATTGGTCTGCACTTAGTAGCATTATTCTGAAAACTTTAAAAAAGCTTACGGATAATTAAGTTTGGAGGAAAAGAAAAACAAACAAACAAACAAACAAACAAGGGATTGATGTGGATAATGGTGTATGTGTATTAAAATAAATATTAATAATGGATAGTTACAGAAGCAAATGTTTGTAATCTTCTCTCTCAAGGGGTAGTAGTAGGAGGCACAAATATTTCCTTGGGATAATATAGAAAAGCTTTTATACATTCTCAGATGCATGTGTTTGTGCCTGAACTCTATAATAATGCATTTAAGAGGTTAAAGGGGCTGGCTAGGTCTTTTGTTAATTGCTTTTATCATATAAATAAGCTATGGAAATACATTACAATTGTGTTATCATTGGTTGCATTTATTTACAGCTTTATTTTAATTAAGCCTGCTGTACTTATCAAGGCAATAAACTAACTGTGGCTGGCATTTATGCATAATAATGTGCTATGAAAATAAGATTAAAGAAGATGGTGATAGCAGAAACAATTTTCTCATTAGATTTTTTAGAACATATGCATTAAAAAAAAAAAATCAGATCACCGGCCACTCTATTTCAATCCAGCATCATCACTGGCCCCTAAATATAATAATAACTATAATAATCACAATAGATGATAGAAGCAGCACTGTTTTAGGTTTATAACAGATGGCTACAGTACTAATAACAATACACCATTGACTACTAGGGTATCAAAATAAGACTTGGAAGAGGGTGCTTCATCCCTCAAGAATTTAAAAATGTTGCCATTGGCACAATTTATGAAAATTTAAAGTGCTTAATCTAAAGGAACTATAACATTTCCCTTTCATGGGCAGCAAAAAGGTGTATACTTCTAGAGCAAGATTAGAAATTAAGAACAAAATGCATAACTCCTAGGATATTCTGATTTAATTTTGTTTTACTATAGGCCCCAGCCCCAAACCCTTAACTGATTAAGTGTAGCTCAGTTTTATCATTTGCACTGATATTTCTCTCCTAAACTCCCCTCATCCCTCCTCAAGTATTATATCTGAAGCCAACTAACAATTTTGTGGAGATAGGGGACTGTAGACTTATTTTTTCTTCTTAGTGGCAAATAGAGGTTTAACTTGCAGTAATTAGGTGAGAACTAGCCAAGCATCTTACTATTATGATGCTTGTTAAAAAACGCTTCTTTTCTGCATCTGCATTTGAGTGTGTTCCCTCCTCTCTTAATCTTCTTATGGAAATGAAGGCAAACGGCAGGGAACCTGCAGAGTCTTGGAGAATGTCCTTGTTAACTGGAATTTCTCAGCATTGCTAATTAGCAGAGTTTGACGACCACCAGTATTGGGGGGAAAGCTCTGTTTAACCACTCACAAACCATTCCGAGGAAGAGCAGACTAATTTTATTTTGTAATTAAAATCTGAAAAGGGCCCTATTTGACAGTTAGGGCTATGAGAGTTTTATCTCCCCGTGAAATAATTACTGCCTTGATAACTCAATTTTCTGAAAAATGTCAACTGTGGGCTCCAAAAGTTTTAATTTCATTACGTAAGGAAAAAAAAAAAAGAGAAAAATAGAATAAAATGTACAGAAAGGCTTTCTAATTCTGGAAGTGGTTAAATATATTAGGAGCCAGATTTGGCCAAATGAAGGGCTTTTTTCTCCCTTTTTTTGTTATGTTTCCTCCGGATCCTAACCTTCCAGCCTTCTCCACTGAAAGCGACCATAGCACTGAACAGACTGCAGTGAAAAAGATGATACCAGTAGTGTGGTAAGGGGCATATAAACTAAAAAGAGAAGTACGGCAGGCCAAGAAAAGTTTGTGATTTTAAAAGCCAAAAATAGAGGAAAATTCCAACATGTAGGACAATGCTGGTGCAATCTGGTAAGATGAGATTTTATTGATATTTATCCCGTAACTCAAGAAAACTGAGAATTACAGAGTCAGGAGACTGGTATAAGCCAATTTAAAAAATGTTTCCTTCTTCCCTCTAAGTTGCAAAAAAATGTTCCTCCATCACCTCAAATTGCAGTGTGCCACAAGGCTTCCTGAATGATCCACACTTAATTCTTCAAGATATGTGAAACAAACACAGATCAATGAAGGTAAAGAAAAGCATTAGAAAATTTCTTTTCCTTACAAAAGCATCGCATATTTTCCAAAAATAATAAGTAAGCCAGAAAAAGTTAGGATATTGAAACTAAGAGCAAAAATTAGAATAGAACTGTGCTGTTATCAAACTTCACTTGCTTTAGACTGTGAAGGATCCCTCGTGAGATCCTAGAGGGGATACTGCAATTTTTATAAAGCAGTTTTCAAAATGAGAGAAATTCGTTCATCTACATTTCCTCCATTTTCTTTCTATTGCCAAACTTGTCAGATTTTGGAAGTGTGAAAAATTATTGACAGGAACTATAATACATGTTTCTAGATGATACACAGAGCAAGCACATATCTCTATCCCTTTTTTATTTACTAAGACATAAATATGCATATGGATGCATGGTAGATTGGCAATTTAAAATTCCTTAATTGTATTTTTTCTTCTTGTCTGTCCCTTCAGCACCTTGCCTTTAATTTCCAGAAGTGGTATTACACGTAACAAATGAACAAGGGGATAACAAATGCTATTTCAGTCCAGACCCAATTTCACCAAATAATTTCACTCAAGGGCTGTAAGGACCCTTGAAACCTAAGGAATGCAGAGCTGCTCTGAATCCAGCTCCTTTTTTTATTCACTCTCTTTCATCTGAATCCCACTGATGAAATAAATACATTTTAAAAAGAATTCAAGGATATAAAGAAAACCAAATATATTTCTCCCTTCAAATTATAGCAACAAAAGTAATATATAATCACTTGTGTATGTCTTCAGGGCTATATATAACAGTCATCATATTGCTTAGAGTATTTCATATATATGTATCTTCTACATATATCCCAGCTCAAATATTTTCTGGAAAAAAGGATTCCCGTTTCACGATTTCATTTCCATTTCTGAATTGTCAAGTAGTTTTAACGTAAGACCTGTCTCTGCACTGCAGCTGTTGTCCAGGGGAAAATGCAGTGTGCCCATTAAATGATCTAATTATTTTAAATAGAAATTCTCTTAAAAAAAAAAAAAAGACAAACTGAGAATTTAAAGAGACTGCTACCAGTGTTTTCCAATTACATTGACAAAAAATGAACCTATGATTTTGATTTTAAAAATCAGAAGACAGGAATGAAAAACAAAAACAAAACCAAGCCAACAGAGCACCAGGAACTGCAAGTGGCCCAACAAATCCATGGCCCTATTACACCTCTAAATCATTGCTTGGGAGTCTAAATACATATCTCCCTGACTGACCACGCTATCTTGCACAATTAATCATCCCAAAGGAACAGGGATTCCTTAGAATCCCAATTTTCCAGTGACTAGGATTGTTACCCTGATGTTAGGAAAAAGACAGTCACCATTTTAAATTCTCCGACTGTGATTATTTCATTGAGTTGTGACCACAACCTTTGTGGGAAAACAAACTGAAGCTTCCTTGGGATTTCTCTAGACTATATTAAATGGTACATGAATGACAACCCCAGTGCATGCCAAGCTTCACACTCACTGCACCGGCAATCCACCAAGAAGGGAGAACATTTCTCCCTTCGTCTGGTTCCTTCCAAACTCCTGAAATGGGATTTGTCTTCTTTCTTCTGGAGATCTCATCGTGTGCACTGCTTCTGTGTTACCTTCAAGCCCCCTTTGCAGAAGTACAATCAGACATAATACAAACTCAAAAAGTGACAACACTTTTGAGAGGGCAGAAGGCAGAGGTGTTTGGCACCTCAAAAAGCAGGTTGGGGGAAGAAATTAGATCTGTTACCATGTGTGAGGGACAGGAGTACTATCAAAGGAAAAGGAAGGAAGCCTTTCACCTGTTTGTATGAAAAGAAGCTGAAAGCAAATCATTAAAAAAAAAATCACCTACACCATCAGCCCTAAACAAAACTACTACCCACTTTTTCTCGGAGTTGCAGCGGTGGCTAGCCCTGGAAAGTGCTCTAAATCAAAGTGTGCACCCATCCTGGGCGGCCTGGCATGCTCAAGGCCTCCCATTGACATCTGGAGCCCTCTCCCGAAAGCTCTTCTGGCCTCAAAAGAAATGTCTGAGAAGTCTGCCTTCCCAGGGGCCCACTTCTACTCACTCCCTATTGCCCCTTTTCCAGCCCTGCTTCAGATGGAGTTGGGTTTCCAAACCCATCCCAATGGAATTCTCAGATGACTAGCCTGATGATAATCTTTAAAGGCTCCTTCGGAGCTAGGACTCTGACTTTTATCTCCCCTCCCAACCTTCTTCCCTTTTTTGTAGGCTCTCCCCATTCCTTTTCTCTCCCGCCCCAGCCCCCCTCCTTAATTTGAAGATCATTGACACGATAGGCTGTAATGAGTCCTTCAGAAACTGTTATGATCTACAGTGACAATCTCTGCACCTAATTCACAGATTATTGACAAGCACCGTGGGCTCAGTGGTGTCAAGTTGTACTTGTGGTTTCAACACCCTTCAGCAACCCACGTAGCAGCTGGGCCTTGGATTAGGACCCACAGTCTGGCAGCGTTTATCTGCCCGTTGAGTGGTAGAGAGATGAGTATCTGTCAATATCTCAGCTCCTTCAAGCCTGTGCCTTCGTCTGTCTCAGGGCTGGGTGAAGGGAACTAAAGGTTCTTCAAAGTTTAAAAACAAAGTAAAAGAGCAAACTTAATGAATGAAGGCTCATCCTTGAATCTTGGTCTTAATAATGAGTCATCTGCTCCACCCCCGAATAGTTACCAAACTCCGAGCCACATACACTGGCTTTCATAGTCAGGCTTGGGTTCAGCAAGAACGGTTTGAGGTACGGAGGGGAGAGAGGACTGAAAACTTGGCACAGAGTTAGTGGGCTCAGGCAAGACTGGCCCATTATCCGGGATCGCCCCCAGAATCGGGCAAGATTGACTACTTATAAAGCAGGGCACTCTGCCAAGAGGCGCGGGTTCAGGCCTGGCCGCTGGGACAAGAGACCCCAAATGCCCGCTCCTCCCCTAAAAGGCGCATTGCTGCTGCAGGGAAATGCGGCCCCGTTGCCAGCCGTGCGGTAAGGAGTCAGTCACTCGCTGTCCCCTCCCCAGTCCCCCAAGATGGAAGGGCTGCCTTCCTGCTGGCCGCCGTGGGGCGTGGGATTCCGGCAGGGGCTGAGGCAGCCTGAAACCACAGAAATGACACTGCGCTGGGAAAGCTGGGTGGCTTTCCCAGGCCTAGGCCACCCACTAATTTAGTTCTCTTTGCTAAACTAGGGGTTGCGCTCTCACCTGGGGCCCTGGGAAGTTGGGGACACACTGCCCCCCTGCAGCCAAGTGCGGCTCCTCCCCCTGGCTTCTCCCCACAGGTTGGGACCCCCCGGGGGGCGGTACCAGGTCGAAATCTCCCGGCCTCTGGTTTTGCAAATTCTGCCTCCCTTCCGAACAGCAGGCATATATCCCCTTTCACGGGTCGCCTCCAAGATTCTGCTGGCTTTGGCCTCCTCTCGCCACGGGCAGCCTTGGACCGCGGCTGTCACGCACCGTTTGGTACTTTAGGAGGTTGGCGCTCGTTCACAAACTGGCCCGGACTTAACATTTCTGTAATGGGGACTCGGTTTTGTTTGTTTGTTTGCTTTTGTTTTTTGGTAAAGCAAAGGGTGGGGTTGCCTGTAGCAGGGAATCCCGCTTGCCCGTTATTTCGATAGGATTCCGGGTAAAAACTGATCAAAACCTTGATTCTTTTCCTGCCACTGTATCCAAAGTCATTTACTGAGAAACACAAGCTGAGATTCGATTCTGGAATCAGATGGAGAAGACCTCCCTCATCGCACTGAACAGCAATTCCCCTGAAAACACAATCTCGGATCCGCTGATTTGGGGAGGTGGGAGGAATCAATGTAAGATCAACATAAACAAATCTCGTGGCCACAGTATTAAATATTTTAAAAAGTAATTCTGTTATGAAAACTAATCTGGTTTCCTCCAATAGGCAAAATTTTAAAAAGCAAGTCCTAAACATCTTAAGGTTTTTACCTAAAAGTTAAAATTTTAAGTACATCCCTGAAGATCGAAATCATAAAACACCTTGTTGAGATCAGGTGTTCGTTTAGCACTCGAATTGTTTTCAAGTTCATTTTAAACACCTAAACAAACCCGTATTTTCCCATTATTTTCCTGCCAGAAGATATGTCATTTTTATAGTTTATCTTTCTGAAAGAATTCAAAGTGTACTTTTACCCTTACTTGCTCACCAAAGAAAAAGGCAAAGCTCTTTCTTATGTTAACAATACTTTTGGAGATGTAAAAGTACTCCTCTTCCCCCTAGGATAATTTGGATTCCTGGTCCAGGAAAATGCTGAATTTCAAAAGAAAATACTCTTTACCATTGGCACACCTTTCCTGAAATCCTACGGCTGAGATGCTGAGATAAAAGAAGAAAGGTGTCAGGCACCTGTTTCTTAAACAATATCTGGAATTTAACCGCTAGCCCGGAAAGGAAAAGTTTGATCAAGATTGCTTTGGGGGATGGGAAACATTCAAAGCAGAGACTGGCCTCTTAATTACACTCTGAAAATAAACAAATAAAAACGAGCAAGTTATTTCGTTTAGTCAGGGACTCAGTTACAATTCTTGAAGGACCTCCGAGGGCATTCAAGATGCTGCTGACAACGTCAAAGCAGCAAGCAGTAGCCTCTTCCGTTTTATTTTTGTAAATGTGTACAGAACGGGAGAAGTAATTTGCTTGGTTCTCCATAGCTACAAAAGAAAGTTCTCTTTGTTTTATATCAAGCTTCTCCACCTGTTTTACTATCTCATAATCTGAAAAGAGTCCCAAACCCAAACGGGGGTAGGGGGTGGCTGCAATGTGAGAAAGAGGAATAGGTTAGTCTTCATTTTTGATTGGATTGAAATTGTGTTAACTCCTTTTTATTTTTTATTGAATTAAATTATACTATCTTTCAAGGATATAAAAACTTGTTTCCTCGCCCCATCTCCTTTTTGGAGGGTAATAAAGAGTTTTATCTAACCCCAGAGCAAGGTTCTCGCGATTTCCAGGACTGGCGCTGTGCATCTCCTACTGTGTCCAACAGGGGGCGCTGGTCACGAACCTGCGCGGCGGCTCAGCGCCGCTTCACATCTGAGCCGGGTTCCAGCCCCGGAAGGCGAGAGCCGCTCGCGGGGTCGAGTACAGAGCTTTAGTCTTCGTGGATAAAAAGAGATTAAAGGCTAAATTCTTTTTTTGGGTGTGTGTGTGTGTGTGGGGGGGGGGGTTATCAATTTTAACCAACTACGAAAATGTAGAGCTTTTTATCCTTTGATGTTCTTATAAAGAAACTCCTATCGGTTGAGGAATTACACGGTTTCTGAGCCAACACTGCAGCTACAGTGTGGGGGAAATTATTTAATTAAAAATATATTTTTCCATCTGTTCACATGATCTTTTTAGAAGTACTTAAAAAGCTGACACTGATCCCTTTGGCCTGTTAACCCTGCCCTAAGTTTCAAATACTTTAGCTATTTCGAAGGCCCTTCCATTAATTTGAAGGGGAAAAATAAAAGAGACCCAAATATTTAAATACCCCCCTAAACATTTACTGTTCTGCATCCTGCTTTTTTTTTTTTCTTTAAATAGGGGCTTTTGTGTGATTGACATATTTCACACTGCCGATTCTGCAAAGCCAGGTATAAATGACAAGAAGCGGCTCTTAAAAAAAGCTGATGTTGGACTACATAACACCCATGTATAAGATGAAATCTAAATAATATTGTAATCCACCCACCCCCACCCTAACTTAAAAAAAAAAAAAAACCTTCACCTGTATTTAAATAGCGTGTCTTTAATTACAGCAGTTGGGGATGCATGAGGCTGAAATGAAATTAGCAGTCATTACCAGTCCTTTAACTCTGTGGTGCTTTTGATCAGCACTAAATTAGCTTTCCAGTCCTAACAAAGACTCTACAGCAAGCAGTGGGCTGTAAATAAGACAGCGCGACCTGCCCTCAACACCTTTTCTCTTGTCAATCATAGCTCTATCATTCAGCCCAAGATTAACCTTTATCTACCAAATTTAAGGAAAAAAAAAAAAAGAACGAAAGAAAGAAGAAAAAGAAAAAAAGAAAAAGGAGGCGGGAAGGAAAGCCCCCTGACCACCACATGTCGCAATAACAGAGGTTCCTAAGAGGCCCCCTTAAATTGTGTTCTAATGAGCCTGTGTCAGAATCTGCAATTTCCAAATCATCCCTCCCCACCTCAGCCCCCAAGACCTCTCCAACATATTAGAAGAGTCAGAATGCTGTTCAGGTAGGAAAGGAATCCCTTTCTGCGAATTACTAATTGGGTTTGGGCCATCCTCAATAAGTCAATCTGCCATTACCCCTTTCCTCCTCTATTAGTCTAACAAAATTTGGGGAGAGGAGGGGATGTTTGAGGAGAAAACATTGATAATTTTAAGGCATATACATAAGTTTCTGGGATGAAAACAATCAATTTACTCCACTAATAGTATCTAGTTTCTAAGCCTGCGGAGAAAAACCACCAACAGCAACAACAAAAACCCAGCTGCTTTTCCTAGTACTGAATTAAGAAAGTAAAACATTGGTTCCGATTGCCATTAGAGGGCGCCAGAGAGCAAGCCCCATCACCTCTCGCACAACTTCCCACCGAAGCCCTCCTAGCTTCCAGCTCCGCCATGCTCTGTGATTCCTTCTCTCAGGTAATATTTCCTGCTTCTCCTGTTCTCTTGTATCTCTAGCCCCTTCAATGTCAGTCTCTCATAAAGAATGAGGTATCGCCATGTCCTCTTCCTTCTCTTTTTTCACACCCCCACCCCAACCACCACCAAAATAGTAAGACGCCAGATCAAAGAGTAGCAACCCCTTAATGATATGTACCTTTTGGTTCAAATCACTCTTTCCATTCTGTGTGACCTTGGTCTGGAGAAGGGTGTTTTTTTGTTTGGTTTTGGTTTTGGTTTTGTTTTGGTTTGGTTTTTTTCTTTGTGTGTGTGTGTGTGTGTGTGTGTGTGTGTGTGTTTGTAGGGATGAGATGCTAGCATTTGACATTTTTAAGATGGAAGCCTGAGTTTTTCATTTCTGCATCTCTCTCTGGGGGCTCACGGGTTTCTTTATTTTCAAAGGAAAAAGAAACACACACCCTTGCAAGGCAACTGATTATGTTCAGCACTAAAACTGTTCAGAAGAGGATAAAATAATGTCTTCACTTCTGCATTTGTTAAAGAAATCACAATTAGCATTTAATTCCAAAAGTTAACGCTTTCAGACTTAAATCTGTCTGTGTTAAATGACTGTTACACAGGGTGTATTTCCAGATCTCTTAAAGGTCAAAAGAAAAAAAAAGAATGAGAGGGGAAGAAAGTGAGTTGGGGGGGGTGGGCGGAGAGGAGTGAGCTAGCAGTGAATGTCAAAGTTGGGTTGCAAGCTACTTACATGTCCATGCCAGATCAGGGTGTTGTCTTGTAGCAGTTTGATTGGCAGGTAAAAAAGCGAAAGAACGTGAGGACTCCCTGAGCCTCTTGTCAGCCCAAGCTTGATCACTTCTCACCGGACAGAACGAGTTGAAGGAGCCTGCAGTTCCCCTCTCGTCCTCCATCCAAGGCACCGTGAATCCATTTCGGCTTTTCTTCCCCCCAGTCTCTCCATCAGCCTCCTGCCTTCACCCGCTTCGCCTTACACCAGCCTCCAAGACCTAGCCTAGCTTTGCCACTGCAATCCCCTGCAACAAGAAAAATCGTTTATGGCTTAAAACCCCAAATGGCTGATTTTTTAAAAGAGAGAGAGAGAGGGAGAGGGAGAGAGGGAGAGAGAGAGAGAGGGTGAGGGGGAGAGAGGGGGAGCGAGAAGAATGCACCCAGAGAACAACAAAAAAGTCAGTTATCCTAACACTGCTCTATCCCCCCACCGTACAGAAGAAGAATAAAAAAAAAAAAAGCTTTATGTTTTTTCAGTGGGTATTCAAAGATAATTTGATGCCATTGTTTCTGCTACAGATGGTTCTTTTAAATACAATAACACGGCTCTTTGTGCAGGCTACCCACAATAAAAATCGAAAGCGTTCCCCTGAATAACCATTTTGTTCTCTCTTGTATGGGGCCAACAAAAGATGCCGTGAGGTAATGGGTTCTGTTTATTGAAGCCATAGAATAGGGGTTTGATAAAGATTTTTTTAAAGCAGAAGACCTTGCAAGGTCGGGCTGATCTCTTCATATTTTTTTTATTAAAATATTTGTCCAATAGATTATTCCTTGGTGCAGCTGCAGGTTTCCTCCTCAATTTTTAATCAGCCTAAACATCTGTCTCTTTGAGGAGGCTTAAAAAAAAATCTGCGATTGTATCAATGGTGCAGTAACCTTATCAAATCCTGAGTTTTTAGGCTCAGTGCAGGCAAAGGCAATGGGAGTTTCAATGCTATTTGGTCCTGATGGGGTGAGATGGAGGGTTGAGGGAGAGGAGACACAACAACCCCAGACAGAGTGACTGAAGAAAACAAGGCTTTCCTCTTGCACCCCACTCTCCTGTTGACCATGTACAACTTGCATGAGTCACACAGATCACCCAGGACTCGAGGCATCTCTCCTGATCTCTGCAAGCGTCCACCCATGCTTGCATGTTGGATGGGGGCTAGGCATGTTTTCTTACCATGCTTGTCTTCTCCTCTTAGATCTCCAACCCTGAAAACCTAGGAGTGGAGCCCAGGGGGAGGAGTGGAACAAGCTAAAGGGTAGTCTCTAGCACCCAAAGGGTCCCATTCTTGGCTCTCTTTCATTCACTGTTAGCTAGCTTTGACTCACTGATTGCTATCCTGCCCGGGGACTGGTGGCCACAGCCTGCCTGTTATAGTGCCCCATCCTCTCAGGCTTGTTCTTACAGCCACCCTGCTTCCTCTTCAGTTCTCACAGAGCGTCAGCTTCCCCCAAGTGGGGAAGCCCTGCCACCTAGACCTAGATGAGGTCAGTAGCAATTTTGAGAGAGCCTTGAACTCTGAGGCAATGAGGTGCTGCAGGGGGAGATGGCTGGGTTTGTCTACCTTCCTATAGGAATTAAAGCCAGGGCTCTCCAGGCCTCCAATAGCCCAGAATGACAGTAATCCACTTTCATGACTTGCGCTCTCTGTGTCGTCACTTGTGGCAAGACAATAGTCTGGGAAAATGGCTTTAGTCATAAAAACAAATTGTCACTGGATTCTCTATCTCTGCCCCCCGCCCCATTTAGTCCTCCTTTTCTTCCCACAAACCATTCAATAAATAATATTAAACAAATAAATAAAATGAATAAAATAAACACAAACGCTCAAATGAATCCCTTGACAAAACCGAGCTTAGCTTCCACTTTCCCTTTTGGAAACAATAATGTTATTGGTTTAGAACTGGTCTAGAAGTCATCTACTAAGGGCTTCTTGGAGACTGTTACTTAGACACCTGTTACAGCCTTCCCTATGAAACTTGAAAAACAAACACAAAATAGCAGAAAATTGAACAAATGTTTGCCTGGTTGTTTCTCAATAATTCATTTTTTTATCTCAGGGCGAACACCTTAATATCAGTTTGAAAAGAACAAAAGTCAGGGAGGGCAATACCAAAAAAGTTATGCACACCCCAGCACCATCCGGATCAAGAAAAGTGTATTTGTAAGTATCAGTGCATTGGGGAGGGGAAATGAAGAGTGTCAATCAAGAGCTTCCTCCAATAGAACAGGCTAAGTAAGGATTGTGTACCTGTGACTTCTGGCCTTGTAGGAAAGGTAGGGAGCATTATGCAAAATTGAAAGTCAATAGTGGAAACACTTCTTCCAACTAAAGGAGGAGTGGGAGAGAGCAAATGTAAAATGTTTAATCCAGTGTTCCTAACTTTGCACTAAAAAAGTGATCCACTGAAATAACGGAATGACCTTTTCCTGCTTCCCTTGTCATATTTTTTCTAAATATCAAAACTTATAAGAGATGCTCCAACCTCATAAAAAAGCTATTTTTCTTTTTATAATGAACTGAGAGAAGAATCTGAATTACTGTCCTCTCTCCACTGAAAGAGGGGTTTGGGGCTGAAGCTAAGTCTGTAAGACAGGAAGGCATCAGACAGTAGCCTCAGGTGACTGAAAGTGGTAAACCTCACACATTTGATCAATTGAATCTATTCAATCCCAGCCATAAGAAAGTTTAAAATCTCTGTTGGCCTCATTCTCTTGTGAATGATCAGGAAGATAGTTTTGTAGGCAAGTCCCCAAAAGTTGTCTCATATGCTGTAATGCAGTGACATTCTATCTGACATGGGGGAAGACTTTAGCCTTGAACTAAAAACAAACAAACAAACAAACAAACAAAAATGTGGAATGTGTTAAGGTGAAGGGCCAAAGTGACGTACTGCCCTGGTAGGTGAGGGAATCAAGAACCAGTTCTCTGCGACTGGAAAACTGCTTTTAAAATAACCTTTCTGTATCCAGAAACTAAGCTGACTGGTCAGCTCCTTTTCTCCGAGCAAACACTAACCACCAAAACGTTTCTAAGTTGTGGAAAAGGCTTTCTGACGAGGTTGGGGAGTCCGTGTGAACCGAGTAATGGGCGTTTATGGGTTGCTCTGAATTGGAAACTTCACTATTACCGAGACGTGCTCTGGGGCCAAAGCAGAGCTCTCCAGTTCTACAAGCGCAAGCTGTGCTGGGGAGATGTGGGGTTGTTAACCCCGACTCCTGGACTGAGATGCCGGTGAGTGAGTGGCATTCAGAATTCAGGAAAGACAGAAGGGAGGGAGGGCAGGAAGAGGAAAAGATGGGAGGAAGGGAGAAAGGGAAAGGAAAGGTAGAAAGAGCATAAAAGGAGGATTTAAGCGGACTAATGGCAGAGAGGATTAGCAAGAGGGGCACCGGGGCGGACCCGGTTTTAACTTGGCGAGTGCTGCCTGTAAGGAAAACACTGTACGCACGATCAGGGTCTGGGTGTTTCAGCGACCCAATGGCCATACACACCACGACTTTCACAGATATGGCACAGTGTCCGGCTTTGGCCACCAGCTACCGTGCAAGCTACAGCCTCGCTCTCCCCAAGCAACCAATCGTCCACTAACTGGCCGCTCTACCGTCTGCACGTGGAAGTCGCTCTCACTCGGACAGCTCGGGCCCCCGCCCCCCCGGCCTGGCTCAGGCTCCGCGGTCGCGGCCTCCCGGCGCCTGCTCTCGCGGCGGCGGGGCGCGGGCCAGCAGGTTCTCCCCTGCGCGGGTCTGCCGGGCTCCGCAGGAGCGGCCGCGCCCGGTGGGAGGGGACGGCTGCTTCCCCATCTGCGGGGGCTGGTAACTGCGAGTGCTATCAAATATACCATGGGACTGTGAACGTGTTGCTGCCCTCTACTCGCCCTCCTCGACTGCATTATTCACTCCCGCCGCCACTTGATGCACGCTTCCAAATGACCCGGCAGCGCCGCCAGGCAGACGTCTGTGCCGGCCGCGGCCCTGGGAAGGACGTGGTTCAGACGCGAGCTCCGCACATTCTGGGACCTAACCCGAGAGCGCGCGCGCGTGCGTTAAAGACTGGAAGCCCCATTTCTCAAATTCTCTGGAGCAAGCTTCTAGTCGGAGCCTCGACTTTCAGCGCTCCCCCATCGGTCCTTTCCCTGGCCGGGGAAAACCGAGGGACACCTGGGGCTGAGGAGGAACGCACGAGCCTTCGCAGACCCGGCGATCCTTCTCGGTCTTATGGGCCCTGCGGGACGGGTTAGCCTTGACCTACGTCGCTCGCGTTAGTAAGCGGGGGCTCGGCCGGCGGGCCGGCGGGCGTTCCCCTGGCCCGGGAGGAGCTGCGCCCCCACCGGCCCGCCGGCCCTCGCGCGCCGCCCCGTTTCCCGCGCTCTCCGCCCCGCATCTCGGTGCCGATCCGTCTGGGGCCCGCTAGGCCTGCAGCGCCCGGCGCGGCCCCGCCCCGGCCCCGAGAAGGAAGGTGAAGGGCCTTCCGCCGAGGGACAGGCGGTGCGGGCCGAGTAAGTCGAAGCCAGGCTCCCCGGGGCCGCCTGCAGGCCCAGGCTTTCCAGGCCGCCCTTCCCCACGGGCCTGGCGGGCCTGGCGGGCCTCGGGGCTTCTCCGAGGCGCGCGCGGGCGGGCGGCTGGCAGGCCAAGCCCCCCCCCCCCCCCCCCTCCCGGCTCAAATGTCCAAGTGACGTTGGTAACCGCTCGTTCCTCCGCGCGAGCGCACAGCGTGGCCAGCTTGGTTTGTCCTCCAGTGCGCCGCGTGTAGAGACGCGAGCTCCGGAGAGCCCTGGGAGTGGTGGGAGGCGTGCACCCTCCCCGAGACCTGGTCCGTGGTCACCCCGGTGCTTCAGATATGGAAAGTTCGGGAACCAAGCTCCTGCCAACCAGGCAGCGGAGGGCAGCCCCCAGGCTGGCCAGCCCGACTTGGAAAGCCCAGGTGGCGAAGGTAGGAGCATAGGCTCCAAAGCGGCCTGCTTTTCCGGTGGCCAGATACTTAGCAGGACCTTCCTTCCTACCGGTGGGAAAACTTTGGAACTCTCTCAGTCTCCCTCAGTCTTTGTTTCAGGCGAAGACTGACACCAGGGACTAGAGAAAGGTGTGCTTTTATCACTAAGAGGAAAGTTGGAGGTAGTAGCAAGGCCTATGGCGCACATTCATCAATAGCCTCTTTTACATTTTCTTGTTATGGGGTGCTTGGCTCAATCAGAAGAGCCTGCGACTCTTGATCTCCAGGTGGTGGGTTCGAGCCCCACGTTGGGTGTAGAGATTACTAAAACAATAAATAAATAAACTTAAAAAAATAAAAATGTATTTTCTTGTTATGTATAAAATTAAGTTATACGTGCACACGTTTTGTGTTTATGTGTTAACAGTATTAATTTAAAAATGTTAAACACTTAAAATGTGCCACACATTTTGTGACACTTTTTTCTGATTTCTTACTTTAGCAATAATTCAGAGTTTCAGTAAATGGAAATGTCTCTAGGCTCTCAACCCCTGAGTAACAGGGTAGTGGGACCATGGGATATTTGTCCTGTGTTTCTCTGGCATATCTTTACCAGTACCATACTCCTGAAGTTGCTTCTTGCATCATTCTGAGATAAATTAACTTGCGTTTTGGGTAAAATATTATTAACTTCTGCTGGACTTCAAGAATAACCTAACCTGGGGCTATTTTCCAAATGTACACCTTATGCAATACTGTAACTACCACCAGTACATAGTTGGATTTGATAGGCTTATATTTGGACCAAAATTCACATAGGGCAGTGCCCTGAGCACAGTTGCAGACCCAGTGCAAAAGCTGATATACATGAAAGTTTGAAGAAGTATCCCAAAGTGTGGTGATTACTCTTTCTCTATTGCAGAGGCCCAAGGAGAAGCAATGAGTCTGGGTGGCTTACTGATACATTCTTAGAGTAAATATTGTGATAAATTTTGGGAGAAGAGGAGTTTTGACTGTGGAAAGGAGTTAATGAGCCGAGGAAAATGATTTTAGGCAGAATTTCTCTTTATACGTCCCTTCCAATCCCTTCTCCTATCATTCTCCCTTCACCCTTGAAGAAAGAGCAACATTCTGTTTGCTTCAGGGTAAAAAGAGGAAAGGAACTAACCTTTAGTGAGCATCTATTATTTATCAGATATTTTCTCTTATCTAACTCTCATAATAATCCTATAAAATTGGAACTATTAACCACCACCCCCCTTTTCTTTAACAGAGTAAGGGGAGATCCAGCTGGGTTAAATATCTATGGTTACACAGCTGGGAAACAGTAGATCTGGGTTTCAAATCTGTAATTCTAAAACCCAGACTGGTCTTTACAGTCTGGTGGACTGAGTCCAAATGGACTCAAGTAAGCATCATTGGTTACTGACTGTTGAGGGTACAGGAGGAAATTGGTTGTGAACAGTGTGTGGTCTTGTCTTTTTCTTCTTTCCTTTCTCTGGATGGCAGGCTCTCAGTTCTGGCCCTCTTAGGATCTTTTGGCTATGAAGAGATTGGCTTGAGGCAGGGATTATAAAAGTCTATGTCTTTTTCCTGTGTCATACCAAAGTTGGACCTAGAGTCTAAACTGAATTATCTGAATAGGCATCTCAACTGGCATCAGGTTTAAGACTACCCACAGGCTGGCTTGACCAAGGTAATGATTTCATGAGGACAGACTCATACAGGTCAAACGAAGTGTATCACTCTTAAAACCCCAGCTTCAGCAACCAAAAGGGTGGGAGGGAAATACAGTAATAACAGAACACATGACTGCTAATTAACCTTATTAACAACTGCAAACCAGCTAACATTTATATTTTTATTTTCTCAGAAAGGCAATTAAATTTTTTTTTGCCTTCTATTAACTACCTTTCCCCTCCAGATAATCACCTATATCAAAACCATCCTTTAAAAGGTCAGTGGAAATTATTTTTAAGACATTCAAATATAAAAAAAGTATTGTTATTTTAATAGGCACTGTGGATAGTTTAATTTGTATCTTGTATTAAATTAAACATATGGTGAACAGGGTATAATAGATTTTCTGTAATTTAGCTGCCAATGTGGCAACAGCAGCCAGTTACTCTCACCAGCAGACTTGTCAGTGGTTTGTTTACTAGCTTATTTGAATTAAAATAAAGCTTCGCTTCTGCTGACTGCACATCATTATCTATGAGACCATAATCCTGCTAGCAAATCCTATATCTTCCAGAACTGGCTCTTTTGTTTGGGATTACTGAGAGCTTAGCCTATAACAAAGAGGAATAAGGCATCCCTCTCATCCTCATAATTAAGTGTGGGGACTAATTTAGAAACAAACCCAGAAAGATGTACTATTTGGAGTTATATTTCTATACAGAAGGAGGAGAAACAGGATAGGCCAAACACCCGATTGTTAACAGAATGTTTAAACTATTAAGCAAGTGTACTACAGGAATCCTGCTTGTTAAAATTAAGAGCAATAGCAAATAAGGCATTGATGGCCTTTGCACGGGGCAGTAATTCTGTATGAAGGATCTGAAGGTATGTTTGGGAAGAGGAAGTATTAGGGTGTCAAGGAGGAGAAGATGTGCTGTATGCTGTGTGAATGCCATTTATTCTGTTCTTCCATCATTCTGATAGGCTACACAGTCAATAGTTGTTGTTATGAGCAGAGTTATTAAAATGGCAAATAAACATAACTGAAATAAAAAGAACACTTTTTTATGCACTAGAAAAAGAGGACTGTCATTGGAAATTGGTAACATTTACTTCCAAGGTGCATAGGACTTAGCAAAATGAAAAGAATGGATGATCTTGGCGCGCTTTTTCCAAATACGCAAAACAAACACGCTTTCCATATGCTCAAAACAAATCTTCGTGAATTCTGGCAGCCCACTTCTATCTGTGTCTAAGGGAAGAATTGCCCAGCTAGGACGTATATAAAAACAGCTTTTACAGTCCACAATCCATATATAAACTGATGCCTGTTTGTTAAAGAAGAGGGAAAACACAAGGGTTGATTTATCAATGTCTTTAACATTAATTGTCACAGATGGGAATTCTGAGGACCTCTGTGAAACCAAACCAGACCCTGGTGAATTATAAAGCAGGTCCTTAGACTTTAAAAAACATTTAGGCAAAGTGACAGTTCAGAACATCTGTTAGCCTTCTGTCTGAGTATAAACTAGATGTCATGGAGTGCACAGCTGTAGGCATTTTAGGCTTTTTTGCCAACATCTGTCACAGCAGTACAATAATATAGGTAATTATCAACACCTTATATAAACTGTTTGCTATTTTAATTTTTAGAAAGAGTAAAATTAGTGTTACAGTCCTTGGCAAAAATAATTGAGATGAATAGAATCATTTTTCTCTCGAAGATGAATAAACGATCTGATAATTCTTTGAAAACACACATTTTAAATATTTTCTGCAGCCAATATTGCTATTATGCTAAGCAAAAATTCTAAGTGATTTTTGTTTAAGTAAAGGCAAAAATACAAGGAAAATAAAAGGAAAGGTAGAAAGAGGCCAATAATTTGCTATTCAGAGCAACAAGACGATGTCTTGTGATAAAAATACGGAGTTTGTTAATACTCTACAACTGTGGCATTAACTGAGTCCATATTCGTAAAGATTAAAGATTCACTTTATAATGTGAGTGGCAGTAAAATCTATAGTAATGAATTATAAAAATTTGTCTTCTTTTTCTTTCCTGGCTTTTCTCAGTCCTAGAAACTTGCAGAGAAATGGCATATAAAACTCTAATTCACATCCTGCCATCTCGGTAACTAAAGTTAATTTGAAAAGGGTCAGCACATCATAGAAATGCAAGGATCCTTTATTTTTTTTGGTGCCACCTGGATATGCATCATCCACAGGGCTCATCCTAAGAGACCGGGCATTATTGTCTCATATCTGATTCCCTTGACCCTACAGTTGTTTTTCAGTTTAAAGAACTCGAAGCAGCAAGACTATATTCCAAAGCACCTGTTCTGAGGAAGATGCCAGTCAATAATGTCTTATTGAAAGACCAGGCCCAGCTAGGGGAAATAAAGGAATTGAGCTGCAGTTGGATTTCATCATCTAAACATGCAATGTAATCTTAACCAATTCATTACACACTCCTTTTGTTTCCACTACAAAAGGGATGTTACCTTTGTCAGAGGTTGTAATTCCAGTATGTTCAAGCAAAGACAAGGGAGAAATTGAAAAAGTACTATCAATTCTACCCATAGCCAGGAAGAACGGTAGGGTCAGAAGGTCATTATCACTGTCCCATGTACAGTTTAGACTAGACCACAGAAAGCTTAAGTTTCCACGTTGCGATAGAAAGGTATAATAAAGGAGATTCTCACACACAAAAATGCTAAATCAGAATCAAATGAAGTGAATCTCTGGGCAATAGTTGCCAACGGATGCTTATAATTATGCTTTTGTGGGACAATCTTGTGAAGAAGGGAGATTTTATTAATGGGAGGCCACCATGGAAAAAAAAATTTTTTTTGAGTCACAAATGTCAGTGTTCATTATCTAAAGGTCTAGAAAGGGTTGAATGAGAAAGAGAAGGAGGAAGTAAATATGGATACAAAAGGCAGACAAGTTGGCTAAAAAGGAAGGATTAAAAATGAAAGGGGCTAAAGAAAGAGAAAAGTGTGATAGATGCTGACAGAGAATAGGGTTGTGGGGCTTAGAGGGAGGAGCAAAAGAGGCTATTGATTACCAAATGGAGTATTTGGGACCAAATGACAGTTTAGGGCCTATGAGTGTAAGCACTTCCTAATGAGAATGATCAGCTGTTAAGAAAGGAGTCTTGGAAAGAGAAACGTTTACAAATAATAACTCAGTACTACGGTGCTAAAATCTGTTAAAGTGGGTTCATTTGATATTTCTCAATTCCATATTTCTTTACTAGTGGGGAAAAACAATGTATTTTGACATCTAGGAAAAGGGGGAAAAAAGAGAAAGTAACTCATTTCCAAAACACCTTGAAAAATACTTTATTTTTAATGATGAATTCAACTCCTTAAGGGCATGACTTTTTCCATCTGGTTTTAAATGTTTGGAACAGAATAAGAGCACAAGGGTATCTGCAACATCAGCTTCAAAAGTGATTGGACTAAAACAGCCTTCACTACAGTTTATAAGGAGATACATACTATTTCGAAGTTTATATTGTGAATATTAAGGTGCATTTGTGTATAAATATCCCTTTTGATTACTTGGCGCACCATGATTGATAGGAAGAATACTTTGTTAGGGTCCATTTTGTATGTTGAAAATATTTCCTCCAAGTCCGAGCTAGCTCTGATCAACCCTCTGAAAGAGACACAGTTCGCGGTTAGCACGCTCTCATCTTTGTCCCTCTTTTGTGTTCTGGCCTCTCCCTGCTTTGCCCACTGCCCTCCTCTTCCTTCATTAAGTATCTTAATCCAGGCTGATGTTCCCTAGGTAGTGTCCCAGGCTTATTCCATCTTTTGCTTTTCAAAATCTGAAACAAATGGCTAATAAATGGATTCACCATAATGTACTAATGACTGATAATAACAATGTATTCTTTCATCAAAGTTACAAGCTTTATGCCAGAAGCTTTTTGAACGGGGGGGGGGGGTGGGGTGGGGGGGGGGGGGGTAGGGGGGTGGTGGAGCACAGATCTTGATCATTTTTGTATCCACTGTATCACCCAACAAAGTGCCTTCCTCATAATAGATATACATTAACTTGTAAATGAATATTAACAAATATGTTATGTTTATGTTTTTCTTCCTAAATCGAGTGTGTACTCAGTGTAGTCACTGAGAGTATTTATACTTTCTTTTTTAAAATTTTATGTTTTTGTTTTTTACGTTCCTAGCTAGAGAAATACAGTGGCCAAACTGAATTGGAGTCTTTAAAACTGACACTTTCTTTTCCTTATTGATGTTTACAATGAGCACATTAAAGGGAAATTTAAAAGAAAAAATGTAATTTATAATACTACCACCCTAACACCATTTAATTTTCTATAGAAAATTCTTTGGCTCACGAATACTTAAAAATTATATTTGTCGTTCACATATTTTTGGATGTTTATATTTATTTAGTTTACTATGTTTTGAAAGTGAATTTGTCATTAAGGGACAAAGACTTACTCTAAATATTAAAATTTCTAATGGTGAAGTTAGAGACCCCACCCCAAAAAAATGTCTGAAAAGGTATTTTTGGATTGGGGAAACTTTTTCAGAGCTCTCTAAGATCTTGTTCTTATTTTTGTTTTTTATTTTTTTAATGTTTATTTATTTTTGAGAGAGAGAGAGGCAGAGCATAAGTGGGAGAGGGGCAGAGAGAGGAGATACAGAATCCAAAGCAGGCCCAGGGCTCCGAGCAGTCAGCACAGAGCCCAATGTGGGGCTCGAACCCACGAACTGTGAGATCATGACCTGAGTCAATGTTGGAAGCCTAACCGACTGAGCCACCCAGGCACTCAGGATTTTCTGTTTTAAAAGGAGAAATTAGGAACATAGGATTTTAGGTATGTAAAGCAGGTCTTAGAGAAAAGGAAGATCCAAAATGAGATTTAATCGTAGGCACTAACTTCCATTTTCAATAGCTGCAGGCATTTATCTGTCTTTCACAGAGTCTATCTAGAGAAAAGTCTCAGATCTGAGTCTTTCTATCCTTACTCCAAATATATATATCATAAAAGAGTTTGAGAAAAGAGGCAAATGGTGGGCATTGGATGTGTAGGCCATATCACCAGTGTAAAGGAAAATCAAATAAATTTTCTTGTTATCAACCTACTTAGTCACTATCCCACTTGCAGGCAGCCCAAAACCCTATAGAGAAGAAACACTGGAATATTTTGTTAATCACAAGATCACATGGAATACTTCCAAGTGTCATGTAATTAGTATTTTTATCCCTGTAAATCAAAAAGATAAGGGAGAACTGCCACAATGTGGAGTTTAGTTTTGAATGTCCGTTATCAGCAAGTGGAGTGATAGAATAATATGCCGAACCAGTGTATTGGAGAGATGCACTTTATTTTTTTTTTTTATTTTTTATTTTTTTGTTTACATGTCCATTTTTGTTGTTGTTGTTGTTGTTTTTTTTTTTTTAATATATGAAATTTACTGTCAAATTGGTTTCCATACAACACCCAGTGCTCATCCCAAAAGGTGCCCTCCTCAATACCCATCACCCACCCTGCCCTCCCTCCCACCCTGCCCTCCCTCCCACCCCCCATCAACCCTCAGTTTGTTCTCAGTTTTTAACAGTCTCTTATGCTTTGGCTCTCTCCCACTCTAACCTCTTTTTTTTTTTTTTTTTTTTCCTTCCCCTCCCCCATGGGTTCCTGTTATGTTTCTCAGGATCCACATAAGAGTGAAACCATATGGTATCTGTCTTTCTCTGTATGGCTTATTTCACTTAGCATCACACTGGAGAGATGCACTTTAGTGCAATTCATTTCTCTCCTTTCCCTCCTCTGTTATGACCTTACTAACTGCTGTGGTACTTATATATTCACGGCAAGGAGTGATCCACTTTTCCTCAGACACACAAGCATACACACACATATGCGGGCTCGCCCCTTAACACCCAGTTGTAGGCGGCTGATTCATTGTGCCGTGCAGTGTGATCCACCATTTCTTAAGTAGGATGGCGTCTAGAGTATTTTTCGTTCCTAACATGAAGCTAAAATCTTACAAGGCCACTGGCAATATGTAATATTATCAATCTAAACATAGAAGGAGATTGCTTCCTTTTTAAAGAAGGTTAGAGTTCAGAGGATCATAGAGCAAGACCCTCTGGAATTCTCTCTTACAACTCAGCTTGTCCTGAAGGGACCAGAAAATCAGGCCACAGCCCAGACAGAGAAAATTGTGCTACAGAGAAAATTCAGAGCTGATTCCCATCTCGCACCTGCAGAATCCGCTGTCAGCTGTTCAATTCTAAGTTCTGTGGCTTTTCTTGATTCCTGCCTGTTGGCTGGCTAATTTATTAACTCCTTAATATCTGCAGCAAAGACCACACAGGCAAATATTTATGGGATCAAGAAAAACACAAGAATGAAAGGGTGATTGAGCAGGCTGACTGAATTTTGTGTTTACTTCACTAAATCATTGCTGAGAGTTGTCTCAACAGCTGCACACAGTCCAGAGTGGCATCTCAAAATTCAGCCTTGACTTCCTAGCCCAGCTCCCATTCACTCCACCTTCAACAGCCAGCTAGCCATTCAGTACACCATCCTCGTTTTATGCTGCAGGCAAAAAGCCAACAAAAATATGGTCACATTTAAAAGCCTTTTAAGCAGTGAGCACCTCCCTCCTTTCCCAATTGTTCCCTGCTTTTTCACATTCCTAGTTAATAGGTTTTTAAAGCAGTTTCCCCAACTCTTTTCCTGCCACATACTGTCTTGCCTGGCATCTATGCAGCAAAAGGCTGTTCTTCAAGAGGCTTTTAAATCCATTGTACCTCTTTGTGCCTTTCAACTGCTAACTCTTCAGGTATGGGCTGTGTTTCTTGCTTAGCATATTTTGCATGTTCCATGCTATTCAAGTCAACTGCAGCAAAAACGAAGATAAAAATAAAAATAATAAATACAGTCATTTTAAGTGAAGTTTAAGGCCGTGTCTCCAGTTTCCTATTTGCTCAAGGTGTTTCACAGGCAGCCAATAAGAGGCACATTTTCCGGAGGTGTACAATTTTGAGTTGAAATATAAACAAAAGGTTTCTTTCTTTTTCTTTCTGAGAATTAAAGTCCCCTAGTAAGCCTTGAGGCTTTACTTTGTGGAAGCTCTGATACACTCGACACTAGGCTGTTTGAAAATTCTCTCCCCTCACCTTGTTTTCATTAGCAGAATGAGATTGAGAAAAGATGCAAATGGTGGGCCTTAGAGAGCTTGAGTATTGAGAACTGATAGGGTTCCAAAGGGCTGTATTTACATTTGTAATATTACAACAAATATTATTGTCTGTTACGTGCCAGGAATTGTGCTGGGGCATTAGATGTAACGATGAACAGGAAAGAGTCTTTGTCGTAGAAAAGGCTCATGGTCTAGTGAGGAGAAAGCCAAGTAAATAAACAATCATTTGAATACATGTTTTGAGAAACAGTGTTTCGTGGCTTTGCTAGAAATTAAAATGACTTTTTAGGGCCGAGATAGGAAATCTAAGGTAGGCAACGATGCTGCTAAAAACTGAAGTAAACATGCATTTCCCTCCTGACTATGGAAAATAATAACTAGTGCCCACTTTTAAATACTTGCAATTGTATTCTTTTTTCAGGCCCTGCGATGCCGTATGCTTTTTCTTCAACTTTCAGACCAATGATCTCATCATGTTGCCAAAAATGAATTGAGGTTTTTAAGCAATGCAGACATTATAAATTATTCAAATACTTAAGTCTCATAATATGTTCTTTTTTCTTGGTTTTGTCTGGCGAGTGGTATTTTATAGTAAGTTACAGAAAGCTAGATTAGCAAAGGCTCTCAAGGATAAAACTATTTGTAACAATATATTTTTTTCCTTTTCTATGCTACTGCTATGCCTGGCACAAACTTTACATTTAAATTATTTTCCCATGATTTGCTTGTAATTCTGTCTCTTTTTTAAAGAAAGATTCATGTTGTTATTCTACGTGATAGCCCCAATGCCTACCATAGTGATTGGCACATGGGATGCGTTTAGAAAGAAGGATGGAAGGAAGAAGTGAAAGAAGGGAATGTTCAATTTTTTCTTCACACAGTAGTAGTAAACAGATCTATTCAGCCACCCGTGTCACTCCATTTTTGAAACCACAAGTTGTTGTTTTTATTTTATACACTGTATAATACTTCATAGGTCTGCTTTTATTTTATTTTTTTAATTAAAAAAAATTTTTTTTAATGTTTACTTATTTTTGAGACAGAGAGAGATAGAGCATGAACGGGGTGGGTCAGAGAGAGAGGGAGACAGAGAATCTGAAACAGGCTCCAGGCTCTGAGCTGTCAGCACAGAGCCCAACGCAGGGCTCTAACCCACGAACTACGAGATCATGACCTGAGCTGAAGTCGGACGCTTAGCCGACTGAGCCACCCAGTTCTGAGCCCCCATAGTTCTGCTTTTAAGATGAGCTGGTGACTCGATACATTCAACTCCTAACAGCCAGATGCACCATATTTATTTTTTGTTTGCACGATTTTCTACAAAAATATAATTAAGATAATTCCATTCAAATAGATTTGGATAGTGGTGTCACTAAAGAGGAGGTAACTACAAGCAGCATTTCAGTAAAGACCCAATAGAGTGAGAGTTTTTATTTTACTCTTTCTCTAAAGAAAGATTGCCTTATGCCAAAGTGACACTTTAAGTTTATTTATTTATTTTGAGAGAGAGAGAGAGAGAGAGAGAGAGAGAAAGCATGAGTGGGGGAGGAGCAGAGAGAGAGGGAAAGAGAGAGAGAAACCCAAGCAGGCTCTGCGCTGTCAGACCCAGGGATCAGGACTTGAGCCGAAATTAAGAGCTGGACGCTCAATTGACTGAGCCATCCAGGCACCCCCAAAGCGATACTTTCGGTTACAGATCATGGCACAATCATGGGTTATGTTGTGATCAGTCATATCTTGTACTGGACTACATCTCTTGTGTGTAGTTTATAGGATTCATAATCATTTTTATAAGTCTAAAATAAAAAAAAATTATTACAGAATATAGGTGTGCATGCATTTAAAAGGAAAACAACTATCAACAAACCAAAAAGCAAATGGTTTCTAAATTTCAATAAAGGAAAGAAAATTTGGCTCTTTCTTTTTGATTTGTTTTTCACTGATTAATTTACTCAATACATATTTATTGACAACCGGTTTTGTGAAACAGGTTGCATAGATGCTGTGCGGGAAACAAAAATGAATAAGAAATAGTCCCTGTCCCCCAGGGAACTTTTAATCTGGTGAACAAGATGAAAGCACACATAAAATATAATGTAAGGTAGAATATGATTAATGTCTCAAGAGAGGGACATTAGGGAAGTAGGGCTTGAACCAGACCTTGAAGAATTTAAACCAGCAGAGATGTGAGGATGACTTTATAAGTAGGTAAAACAGCATGTGCTCAGGTTCCATGAGTCGGTCACGGTGGAAGTATTGGGATGAAGGCTTGTGTAAGGTAAGGTCATACAGTAGAGGCATCTGGATACAAACCATGAGGTTTAGACATAAATTTGGGGAATACCGGGCAGTTATTTTTTGATTCAGAAAATAGAAATTTTTCTTCCTAGAAGATTAGGCTGTCAATCTGTTGAGTGGCCAGGTATGAGGAAGAGAAAAACTAGCAGTGGGGAGCTGACTTGGGAGGTTGATGCGAGATCACAGGATAGGGGTATCACTTATTGGATTTTGGCTGTGTTAACTAAATGAAGCAGGGCACACTAGATGAATACTATAGTGATAGGAGCTGCTAAAATTTGTCCTAAGTGGGAGTGATGGGAATTGAGTATGGCCTCAAAATTTTAAGTGGGGAAGACAAAAAGATTGGTGGTATTACGAATAGAAAGAGGAAAATCAAATGGAGGAACAGGGTTAGTGGGAAAGATATGAATTTGGTTTTGAGCTTGTTGTATTTGAATTGCTGTTAGTATGTTCAGGTTGAGGACAGCCTCAGAGAGTCATGAAATGGAGGAAGTTGGGAGACTGGTCAGAGTTAGAGACAGAGATTTTGGAATCATTTTATTGTAATGATAATTGAACTTTCACAAGGAAATAAGATCTCAAAAAGAGAGAGAAGGCGGTGAGAGAAGAGAACTATGCGCAGAAACTGGACATGTAAGTTTAACAAGATGAACCCCTAAGGGGAGACAGAGGTAGAATCATCAAAAAGATTAAGGGAAGAGTTATAAGGACCAAGAAGGGAAAGAGTTTAAAAAATGAGAGGAGGTCAATAGCAACCAGAAATGTTCATTTTTTAAAGAATGTTCTCATTTAAAAACATCATTTATGTTTTATCTGCATGTTTTTGGTGTTCTATATCTCACATGTGTGATTGTGTTTGGAAGGACATCCGCTAAACTGTTAGTAATGGTTAATGCAGAGGAGTGTCAGGAGGTAGATTTTCACTGTGTAAGTTCATGAAAGTGTATCAGTCAGGATCTCAGGAGGAAACAGATGGCACTTTCAATTAGGATAATCAAGAAGTGTTTAATAACGAGACTATTTACAAACACGTGGAAAAGGTGTTGGGAAAGCACAAAGATTAGTGTAGTATCCCAGGACTAGCAACAGCAGGGGTTGTTAGTGTCCTTAGGCCATATAGATGAGGAGAGGGAGCAATTTCTGGAACTCAGACAGAAAGAATGGTCAAGGGAGGACCACCTTGAGAGGAGATACGACTTTGGTCAGAGAAGCGACAAGCCTGAGGGGACCTCCAGCAAGGAAACTAGGGGAATAAATACCTTAGCCACACACCATCTTCCTGCATCTTGCTGCAGACTGGCCTAACCCAATCAGGAGCTAGATGTCCAGGAACATGTCTATAACAGGGCAGCCTCCTGGGGCATAGCAGCGTGGGCAAGGGTCTGGATGGGCAAAGGAAGATATTTGGCACAAACTGTACTGTGTGACTTTAAAAACATAATTGTGTATTACTTCTCTGGTTTTTTTAAATGTGTGTGTGTGGGTGTGTGTGCGCGTGCCTTTTTGCGATGCCTATGCATTCACATAATATAAAATTTATAAACTACCTCAGTGTACAAATAATGATTAGAGAAAAATAATCAATAACCGGTCTTCTCAAATAGCTCCTAGACTAGATGGTTTTTTAGTGAGATTTTATAAAATTGTCACGTGATAAATAGTATTTATTTTATATAAATTGCTCTGGGAAAAAAAAAAAAAGAACAGAAGAGAAGCTGTCCAGTTGCCCAGCTAGTTTGATGAAGCTTACATAATCTTGATATAAAATCAAGACAAAGGATAAAGAAGATATAGAAAAGCATAAACCTACGTCACTTGTGAATATAGGTGCAATCATTTTAAATAATATATTAGCTAACCAAATCCAACAGTTTATTAAAAAATAGCACATATTGATCAAGTAGTATTCATTCCAAGAATGAAAGGAGAGTTCAACATCAAAAAAATGTATCAATGTATTTCACTTTAACACCAGACCAAAGAAGAAATATCCTTTGATGATTTCATGAGACACAGAAAGCATCTTATTTGTGATAAAATTTGCAGAATAAAGTATTAATACTTATGATGAAATTTACAGAATATTGGAAGCAACAAAGAACTTCCTGAACTATTTATGAAAAATTTGTGATAGATTCACTGGAATAAATTAGAAGCATTTCCACTGAAACAAAAACACAAGAAAAGGTTTACAATTTCCACTACCAGTTAAACATAACCATTGGAGGTCCTGTCTTTTAAGGTAAGATAAAGACATAAGGCATATTATGATTGTGAGAGATAAAAATCGTTATTAGCAGATGATATGATTGTCTATATAGAAAATCCAACTGAATAAACATACTTTGAGTGCTAACAAAAGTTTAGGAAGATTAATAGACAAATCAACTCAAAAAAGCACTTCTTTTAGACAAATTATTCTTATAATAAAAATAAGATATTTTAAGAAATATAAAGCCTTATGCTTTTGGTTTCCTTTAGTAGAATAGAACAGAAATAAGATTTGAGACAATGGAGAGAGATACTGTTTTCATGGTTGGTATGAATTAATCTAGTAAAGTTATCAATCCTCTCCAAGTATACATGCAAAGTAAATGAATTTCTAATCAAAATTCTTAAAGATTTTTGAGGAACATAACAAATTTTAAAATTTATATAATGACTCAAGGCCCCGAAATCTCTAAATAAGTACATAAGGATGATCCAAATATATAGTATCACTCTCATTCATCAGATATTAAGACATACTATAAATGATGATGCTGTTGTCCCAGCAAAATATAAATAGACCAATGAAGCAGAATTCAGAGCTCAGAAATAGATCCATGTATATGTGGTGGCTTATTATATGATAATGGCAATTTTAAAAGGACAAATTGTTTATTAGATATTAGAATAACTGTATCATTATATGGAGAAAAACATAGACCTCTAATACACAAAGGTTGACTCCAGACAGATTAAAGACCTAAATGTTAAGAGATAAATCTATGAAGATAATAGAAGAAAAATGTGAAATAAAATCCTTGTGACCAAGGGGTAGGGAGAGGCTTTTTATTTATTTATTTTTTTATTTTTATTAAAAAAAAAATTTTTTTTAACGTTTATTTATTTTTGAGACAGAGAGAGACACAGCATGAACGGGGGAGGGGCAGAGAGAGAGGGAGACACAGAATCGGAAGCAAGCTCCCGGCTCTGAGCCATCAGCCCAGAGCCCGACGCGGGGCTCGAACTCACGGACTGCGAGATCGTGACCTGAGCTGAAGTCGGACGCTTAACCGACTGAGCCACCCAGGCGCCCCAGGGAGAGGCTTTTTAAACAAAATCTCGAAATCACCAACTGTAAGTCAAAAAAGAGCGGGTGGATTTGGCTATACCAAAACCGAGGACTTTGTTCAATGTAATGTGCCACAGATAAAGTTAACAAACCGATGTTAGATTGGGAAAGGGCATCGCAGTGTTTAAAACCAGCAAGGGATAATTTCCAAAATATGTACGAACTCCTTAAATCAATAAGAACGAGGTAGGAAATCAAAGAGAACAATTTGTAAAATTCTTAAGAGGGTAAACAGGTAGTTCACAGAAGAGGCCTAAATGAATAAAAAAATATATGATGAGCTGCTGAAGTTCATTATAAAGAGGTACAATTCAAAGTAGAGCAACCAGGAAATATCGCTTTTTAAGTACTGTATTTGAATGGCAACAATCAGAAGGTGGCTTAGCAAATATTGGAGAGGATACGGGCTTGTGGATCTTTCAGAACAGCTGGGAGGGGTATAAATTGTACAATCCTTCGGGGTATAAATTGTACAATCCTTCTGGAAAGTGATCATATGCATAGCAATCCCTCTCATGGATATCTTTTTCCAGAGAACTGGCAAAACTTTGAGTGGGGCATGTTTCTGGATGTGATAGTACCCGTCCCTAATGAAGGTACATAGATACATCTGAGGTGTCCAATAAGCGAATTTAATTAATAAGTAAAAATACAGTGGGTGCATGCTATGAAATGCTATGCAGCAGTAAGAAGCCAATGAGCTAACTGATCATGGAGAAAGTTAAAAAAAACATTAATCATGAAAGAAAAAATAGGAATGAGAATTACAGCACAAATACTATTTATTTATCCTTTTTTTAATGTTTATTTATTTTTGAGAGAGACAGAGACAGAGCATGAGTCGGGGAAGGGCAGAGAGAGGGGAGACACAGAATCCAAAGCAGCTCCAGGCTCTGAGCTGTCAGCACAGAGCCCAACGCGGGGCTCAAACTCACAGACTGTGAGATCATGACCTGAGTGAAATCGGCCGCTTAACGACTGAACCACCCTGGTGCCCCAATATTATTTATTTAAATACGATGTACATAATTGTATACAAAACCACTATACCTGTTTTATAATGCTTCACACATTTAAAGATACATAGCAATCTCTTTAAAATAGGTGAATGAGAGGAAATGAGAGTGAAAATTAAAGAGTGAAATAAAGTGAAGAAAAGGGATCTTGCACGGACCCATGATGATAACACACTGAGAAACTGAGACAACAATTAAATCAACCTGCTGTCTGTGCACCTAAGTTTCAAAAACAAACAACAACAATAACAATGAACCAACCATTTAGGTGGTTTTCAATCTTTTGCTACAACGGCTATGTCTGTCCTATATCATTTTGTAATAACAAATGCAACATTTTTCTTGTACTATGCATTTCTGGGGGTGTCTCCTCTACTCCTGTTCTTTCCTAAGACAGGCTCACGGTATTCCAACCAGAGAGGTAAAATTATAATTATGTGCCTACCTACCACCCAGGGTGTTTACGTGGCCTCACAACTGATCTGGAGGTTCAGTGATCTGAGAGACAAACTTCACCGGCTTTCAAACATTTTGGTCTCGGGAATCCTTGATACTCTTAAAATCATTGAGGATTCCAAAGAACTTGTGTTATTTACCACATTAGAAATAAAAACTTTAACTATTTAATAATTTAAAAAAGAATCACAAGACCACAAAATGTTAACATAATATTTAACGATGAAAAATGATTATATTTTGCAACACAAACAGTGAGAAGAGTGGCATCATTCTACATGTGTAACAATCTCTTTAATGTCTGACTTAATAGAAGACAGCTGGGTTCTCATATTTCCTTCTGCATTTCATCTCTTGTGAAATGTTGTTTTGATTGAAGTGTATCTAGAAAATCCAGCTTCACACAGACATGTCGTTGGAAAAGTGAGGAGTATTATAACAGCCTTTTCAGATCGTCGTGGATATTTTTCTTTGATACTGCACCAAAGCTCGACAAGTGGTTAGTTTCTTAAAGGTTATTTTCAATGTGAAATCTGAAAGTACTATCAATGAACTTTTTGTAGTTTGTTATATTAAAATCCATAGGCACGTCTTGTACTTTGATGAATCTTTTACCCGTGCATGATTTTGTAATTTCACATACTGGTCTTTTGGAAATTGTTGGTTCATTGAGTTGTGCATATCATTATACAATATAAAAAAAAATCACATTCATTAATTATGACACCGATGTCGTAAGAAGAGCACTTAAGCATTGGGAAGCTGTGAAGTTCACAGTGACGGATACAAGTTTTCCAAAATTTTAATTCTTACTTGAAAGCTCAAATTTTATCATTGGCAACAATGCTGTCATTTTTTCCCCCTTGAGGTTACGGATTCACTTTGTTTATTTTCGAGAAAACACCAAATATTCAAGTCTGAATAAACCATGGTTTGTTTGCCAATTGTTCTTTCAAATAGAAATGGTGTTTGGTGAAACAAGGTGCAAGTGAGTAGTCTGGTCTGCAACTCAATGGCTAAAGTATGAGGAAATACCCGTGCTTCTCTCTTCAGTCAGTATGCATGAAAAGTGCTTCATGCACTTTTTGTTAACATAGAATAGTAAAAAGACTCATACTCAAGGGTTGAACTTTAATAAAATCAATAACTTCTACTGATTCATCAAGGACTTTTTTTTAACGTTTATTTTTGAGAGAGCACAAGCAGGGGAGGGGCAGAGAGAGAGGGAGACACAGAATCTGAAGAAGGCTCCAGGCTCCCAGCTGTCAGCACAGAGCACGACGACGCGGGGCTCAAACTCCAGAACCCTAAGATCATGACCTGAGCCGAAGTCGGAAGCTTAACCCACTGAGCCACCAAGGCCCCCATCAAGGACATTCTTAAATGAAACTGGCTTTCCTCCCTGCACCGTGGTGAGTGACAATGCTAGGAGGGTTTTGTGTGACTGTCTTGATATATGCTAGGGTGGAAGCTGTTTTGAGAATTCTCAATTTCAAACACCCTTTCTCAGCTTCCTTCTCTTCCCACTCCTTACAATTGAAGAAGCGTTACTGAATTAGTAGAGTTTGACTTGAGATACAGAACAACATCTGGGAGGAAGACCCAGAAGTTACCGGAGAAAGAGGGGAGGGAGGAATAAGAAAGAGAAAGAGAGAGAGAGAGAGAGATTTGAATTATATTCTCTAGTCTGACTGTATTGTAGTTTTAGAAATCTCCATGTCAGAACTTATTTTTAACCTTTGAGTGTCAGAGTGGGGAAAGTATTTCTAACAATGATTTCAGAAACTATATGATAAAAAATGCCTTTAAAAAAGCAATTCTGCATGACAATAACCATTTCATAAAGTCAAAAGACAAATATTTGTGACTTATGTCAAAGGACTAACCTCCTTAATGTATAAAGAACTCCTGGCTATGGGAGAATAATGGATGGAGCTTATAAACATATTTTACAGAAAAGGAAATATGAATCGCTCTTTCACATGAAAAGATGCTCAACTTCACTCTTTATAAGTGCAAATTAGAGCTACAATAAAGTACCATTTCCCACTTATCGAATCAACAAAATCTTTAAATTTGATAATATATTGGCAAGACTATAGGGCAAAGGATATTACTGTACAGTGCTTAGAAGAGTACAAATGGTTATATCCCCTGTAGAGGACAATTTAGAAGTATCTCTCAAGATTGCAAATTACCCTTTGCCTCAGCAATTCCACTTGTGGGGAATTTTTCTTACAGAAGGACTTGCACATGCATTTATGTGAAATTGCATTTATACAAAGTTTTCATTTTATTTTTGTTTTTTCATATTGGTTGTATTTGTAAAAGTTTAGAAATAACTAACTGTCTGTTAGTATGGAACTAATAACAATGATTGCATGTTGAAGGAGTTAATGGCAATGAGGCATATCAGGTCAGGAACAGGGAGGGAGACTTCACTGTGTATCTGTCTTTATATACTTTATTTTGAAAAAAAAATTGAGTATATTATTCAGTTTTTAAAGGCTCAAAAAAATTCTCTGTATCACCTAGCAAGTACTAAATTTCTCCTTTCTGGTTACTAAGATAGAAAATAGGAAGAAGAGGAATCCCTCTGTTTTCTGCTGAAGTGAAATTGAAATTATGTAGGGTATCTTATTTTCAGTAGTCACCTAATGCATATTGATTGGATGAATGAAACAAATGGGTAATGACATTGTATTGCTATTAGGTAGATTTTCTGATAACGGTGCACACAAAAGATAAAATTCACTTTTAGTTCCATTATCTTTTCTCTTTGGGACATTAATCTTCTTTCCTACCCTTCTTTCCTTCCTAGTTCTTTTCATTTTCATAAACATGAGTTTCCACGCATGCACCACTACCTAGACCTGAATAAAAGCATATTTGAAGGAAGAAACATTCCATGTGAATGGGCAGATGTCTGTAAGAGATCCTGGTGGTTCTGAATTATGCCCATTTTCTTTTACAAACTATATAACAGGGTCTATATTATGCCAAATAAATGGACCGGAAACTGAAAATTTTATTTAAAACTCTGTGTACATGAAGACAGAAACTGGATTGCTAAACTCTAGGACAAGGCCCAGAGTTTGAGATTTTGTAATTGACCCATTGATTTCTGAATGTGCATACTTTTCCTATGTCTAACCAATTGCTTGGTCAGAAAACATTCCATAAGAACTTAGAGTCCAGTAAATCAAAATATATACTTACTGCACTGTAAAGTAATATAATGTAATATAATACAATATAATACATTATAATAATGTAATATAATATATATTTAATGTGTGTCAAGAATAAGAATAAAAAGCTTCTTGTTTTCTCAAACTCTTATGAACTATTATACATAATACAAATTATTATAAACTCCTATTGTCACATACTGTAATTACCATAAATTTTTCACCTACTTTGTTATTTTTTTAAGGATTTTTTTAATGTTTATTTATTTTTGGGAGAGAGAGACAGATTGTGGGTGGGGGAGGGGCAGAGAGAGAGGGAGACACAGAATCTGAAGCAGGCTCCAGGCTCTGAGCTGTCAGCACAGAGCCCAAGGTGGGGCTCAAACCCACGAACCGTGAGATCATGACCTGAGCTGAAGTCCGATGCCTAACCATCTGAGCCACTCAGGCACCCCTAAAGATTTTATTTTTAAGTAATCTCTATATCCAACGTGGGGCTCAAAACTACAACCTCAAGTTCAAGTGTCACACACCGTACCCAATGAGCCAGCTAGGTGTCCCTCACCTACCTATGTTTTGGGTTTTTTCCCCCTTATAACTATAAAAAACAGAAGTTCAAAATACATTTACATAGTATCAATTTTTTAAATTAATTAATTTATTTTGAGAGAGAGAGAGAGTGATAGATAGAGAGAGAAAGAGTATGCATATGAAGGGGAAGGGCAGAGAGAGAGGAGAGAGAGAGAATCCCAAGCAAGCTCCACACCGTCAGCACAGAGCCTGACATGGGGCTCGATCCCATGAACTGTGAGATCATGACCTGAGCCAAAATCAAGAGTTTGATGCTTCACCTACTGAACTACCCAGTTGCCCCCATTGTGTCAAATTTCTGACATGTAATTGGAAAACAGAGCAAAGATGCAATTCAGTTTGTTTGATGAACAATTCTACAGTATGACATATGTCTTTAGGGGCATATACACGTGTTAACACAAAATAATCCATCCACCACTTTTTTTAAAGCTTGCATTGATGAAAAAATGTGTATTTATAAATGACATAATTGTAGCCATTTGTTTTTGATACACCTCCATGATTAAATTATTCCTTGGAAACCAATTTGACAATAAATTTCATATATTGAAAAAAAATAAAATAAAATAAAAATGATTCCTTAATTTTCTAAGTAAAAATTATTATCCTAAAGACTCTTAACTTTAATAACTAACAAAATTCAGGCCAATACTCTCTTAAATTGATTCCACATGATGGGATCAAATTACTTCATTTTTATTTTATTTTATTTTATTTTATTTTATTTTTAAAGGTTATTTTTTTTTTTTCGAGAGAGCATGTGCATGTAAGGGGGGAGGGGCAGAGAGAGAGAGAGAGAGAGAGAGAGAGAGAGAATCCCAAGCAGTCTCCACTCTCAGAATGGGGCCCAATGCATGGTTCCGTCTCCTGACCACGAGATCACAACTTGAGCCCATATCAAGAGTCAGACACTTAACCGACTGAGCCACCCAGGCATTTTTATTTAAATTTAAATGTTCTATTTGGAAAATTAGGAGATCGACCTTTATAGTTAGAAGAAAAATCAGAAATAATTCTAATGGGGAGGGTATTCATTTTTATCTTTACTGTGTGGCATAGAAATTTCTGGGAAAAGGCATCATTTCAAACTTGGAGGCATCACTGCTCCATTTCCACATATGGTTGGAATGAGAATTCCCCTTCAGTGACTGCCTCCCGTTCACACATGGGAGGAGCCAGAGCACAGCTATGGAGAAGTCTGTCAAAGGTTTTTTTCATTACTAGCAGAAAAGTTACATTGTCTGCCTGCCCGAAAATGTTTATGGAAACTTGTGATTTCTACATCTGGGGTTCATTTCTGAGAGTGCATGCAAATCAAACTGTTGAATAGGTAACAGCTATTTTACTACCCTACAGACCCAGCTTGAGCTCTGAGATACAATGGCAACACATCTCCCAAGTTCTTCAACACGGTTGAAAAACCTCAAAATGGTTTATCCACTGAGAAGTGTTGGAAGCTCTTAAAAGTTACTATTTAAGAACAGGATAGAGTTCCTCATTTCTAAAATAGCTTTATTAAAATCTCACCTAGAAGCACATGTATGATTTTTTTGTGTGTCTTAAGAACGTATGACTATTTTGGTCAGCAAAGCCTAATAATTTAATCTAACATTTTAAATAAAGGCAGCAAAATTTTCACAAATATCTTTCAAATGCAATTCCTAAAATAATTGGTATGTCTAAACTTGGCATTATCTATACAAGTGGTTCCTTAGTAGTGATTCATGATTCATCTTTTCACCCATTTATGGTAAAATAGGAATATTAAGACAACATGGTGCATTTTTCATCATTAAATTGGTTCACTTTAAATTAGGACTATCCTTTACACTAAGATTATGTCACATCCTACTTTTAAATGTTTAAAATGTCCATTCGTTTATTGCATAACAGTGTTGATGGATAATTGTTTTTAACATATGTTTGGTGGCAGTTTTCTGTAATCTCTCTAGGTTTTTGAAATTTTTATTAGTTTTTTTTAATTAAAAAAATTTTTTTTAAGTGTTTATTTATTTTTGAGAGAGAGAGAGAGAGAGAGAGAGCACAAGAGAGGGAGGTGCAGAGAGAGAGGGAGACAAAGAACCTGAAGCTGGCTCAAGGCTCTGAGTTGTCAGCACAGAGTCCGACACAGGGCCTGAACTCAGGAACTGTGAGATCATGGCCTGAGGCTGAAGTCAGACACCTACTGACTGAGCCACCCAGGCACCCTGAAATTCTTATCAGTTTTTAAATGCAGAAATGTAGGAAATGTATTTCCTACAATATTAAAACATCCACATAAAAAGTGAAAATTCCGGAATTAGTATCTCAAAATATTTAATTTACTAAATATGTTTCCCTCAAGACATGAAGATATTTGCTTTATTTGATTTTTTAAGTTTATTTATTTATTTTGACAGAGAGAGAGAGAGAAAGCGCACGCACGAGTTGGGGAGGGGCAGAGACAGAGAGAGGGAGAGAGAATTCCAAGCAGGCTCCGCACTGTCAGCGTGGAGCCTGATGTGGGTCTCAATCCCACGAACCGTGAGATCATGACCTGAGCCCAAGTCAACGATCGCACCCTCAACCAACCAAGCCACTCAAGCATCCTGAGACATTTGCTTTAGATCAACAATTAATATAATTGGCTATATACACAAAAATTAACTAGTGAATAAATCTACTCAAATGGTCAACAAATAACATGGGGTGAATTTGAAAGGGAGTTAAAAAAGTATAAAAAGTGACCTTAGCCTGGGATAGGTGGGCTAAGGAAGAAGCTAACAGATTGTAAGGTCACACTTGCCATGATGGTGAAATTATTTTCTAGTCTTGGCTTTAAGAAATGAGATATTACGTTGAGCCAACTAAATCTAGGATTAAACAGAGGAGATGATCACTTTTGCAAACTTGATGAATTAAGAATGGTGTGAGCAGTGGGTGATTAATGAGGGCCCAAAGGTAATTAAAACCTGTACTACGAACTCTTTGCCTGTCTTATTTGTTGCTCTGGTCCCAGTGCCTGGAAGGTTCTCTGTAAATATTTGGTGAATGAAGAACATGAAAGAAGAAAGAGAAGGTAGCTGCTGGGAAAGCAACAGTGGAGAATTGTGCAGAACACCAAGAAGATGAATTTTAGGAATAGCTAATCAATTCAGAGTTTTTTGAAGGCCTCTTTTAATCCAGGCAACATAATCTTATTTGCTATCAATTGCTCTAGCAACCACAGTATGGATGGTGATATTCAGAATTATTTACTTAAAAAGATTTTGTATTGGCCAACAGCTGCTACTACTGGAATTTACATGATAACTAGAAGACTAGGAATTCTGTGGTTTAAGATGGTCCTAAATCCCTTAGTAATTCTAAAGCTTTAGTGATCTTTTTCTTTATGTGAAGAATTTCACTTGTAGTTACATATTTATGGGCCTAAGATCATTATTAGCTCCTTAAAATCACCAATAGAGTTGGAAAGCAATTTCAAAGACAATCTGTATCATCTTTCCTGCTTATAAAAATGAATTTTCAAAGATGCTATTGACATTTTGCACCGTATTACATCAGGCCTACTTTCAGATAGCATATACTTACCAAAAACAAACGGCTTATTATTGGTGCTTAGAAGTTATTTGGCCAAAGGGCCAAAATTTGGTAAGGAAAATGTATGAGAGAGGTTCATGAAAATTTACCATTTTGTCAGATTAGCTTTTTTGAAGTATGATTACATATAAGATCTTGATTTTGTTATTTCTCTTTATAGGACTTAATTTCCCCATAAACCGAAAGAGATACCATTTCATGGGCTATTGCCATAAGAGAATTGCACTGGCATCTTCATGATTTAAGTCTCAAATATACAAAAGCACAGATGGTTTTAACAAATAAAAAATTTTGGTGTCTACTATATATGTGATAAGTAGCCAACACAGGGCTATTTCTGTGGGATATTAGAATTTTGGACAGTAAATTTGCTGTCACTAGTTCATCTCATGTTAACATATTTATGTGTCTCCTCCCCTGTTTCAACGCATGCGGTACAGCACTCACTAATTATTTCTATTGTGTGTGCTAGACATTTGAAAGTGTGTGGTCTCACAAACTATGAGGCAGACTGGAATTCTTTACAGCATAAAGTTAGTGACATAGAGTTGCTTCAAATCATAGCCACTACCCTGGTAGCCAAAAGAAATGCAGTGATATACTAGAGGCTCTTTCCTTTCCTATGTATGATTAAATGTTCTCAAAAAACACTTCCAAAATGATCTCTCTCATTCAGCAAAGGAACTTGACTTTGCAAAGTATGTATCGTTTTCCCAAAGGCTTTGTGCTTGTGAAACTTGTGCGTACCTGCACAAGAATGTATGTCCCATAATTGTTTTAAAAAATCACGGAGGCAAAAAAAACCCCACTTTATCAAATGATCAGTGATGATACCATTTTACCTATTCAACATGTTTTAGATGTCTTGTTTGTGATTCTGCCGTTTCTCCATCTTTGCCATCTGGGGTCCCCCAGCCAGTGGGCCTCACCAATGTCTCCTTCCTGTGGTTTACTCAGGCTTGCACGGAATGTACACCAATTCGCTGTTTATTCCCTCATCTGGGGACTGCTCTCCCCCCCTGACTCTGGTTGTCTTGGGTGGGAGAGCATCTTATTTCTAACATATAATGTCTCTATGCACGAAGGAGGCACTGGGGCTGACGTTACCCACCGCATTTTCCCCATTCTCCCTTCACTGCTGCTGCTTTTTTGAAGACCATTCCCTATGTCACCTTTCACTCAAGAATGCTTTGCTAGTTTGGAGAGATTTATGACTGTATGTCTAAACTCAAATAAAAGGAGCAAGTATGCTAATGAATCTTAATAGGGACTGTGCAATCATTTTCTCACGAGTTTTAAGCAACACGTTCCTAGACTCTCTAAAAATAGAGCACGTATCACACAAACAGCTTATATCCAGCAAATGATCATTTAATCCAATCATAAATTATGGAGCCTTGTTATAAGCACTCCTCCTGTGTCCTCCCTTTTCTGGGCTGAGGAAAAGTCGGCACGTCCCGGAAGGAGGTGGAGACCTGAGAAAGACAGGGTCTTGTCCCACTCTATCCTTAACGTTGAGCCTCCGGAACAGGAGTTACTCATGTGTGTGCAGAGAATAAGTAATCTATGTCTGAGGACATTTTTTTTTTTTTTTCATGTTAAGTTAAATTGTAGCCAGCTGCTCCAGCTGTTTTCATTTCACATTTGAATGTTTACTATTTTACTGAGCTGGGAAAGCAGCTATTGAGTGTTGCATGTATCATTCTAAAAAAGGAACTTTTTTTTGTCCTTAATAGCTACAGCACCAGAACTGTCCAGGAGGTCAGAGACTATGTCTGTCTTATTCAACACTGAATTTACAGAATCTAAACTGGTATTTGGTACCTTGTAGGTGCTCATAATATATCTAAAAGAATAAAGAATTGCTCTCCTAATTGATAAAATAAGTAATGATGTCTACATAGTGTAATTGTAACTGTGTGAAGGCAAAACATTAAATTGCCTTGCAATATATGATACAAATATTAAAGACTATATAAAGCCTTTTTATTGTTGATTGGCTTATTTACTTTACTAGTTTTTAAATCTTGGAGTCTGAGAGCATTTATAAGAGGAATGTTCACAGCAGTTTTACTTTTGGAGGCCTTGTCCATCCATTATTTTGATCTAACCAACCAGACTCTTTCCTAGAGGTCAACATTCAAAATGTAGAAAGTTTCTTCTCCCATCCTTAATCGCTGGCCACCTAATTCCCCTCCTCACAGCTGATGTTATTAGTTTCTTGTGTAGTTTCTCAGCTACTTTAAATTTAGCTTTTGTAGAGCTTTCTATATAAATTTCTATAGAGCTTCTTCTTTTTCTATGGCTCCATATTCTGTTGCATGGATCGCCTATAGTTTATTTAAACAATTCCTTCATAATGAGCATTTAAGTCATTTCCAATATTTTACAATATATTTTCCAGTATATTAGAAACAATGATACCACAAATAATTTTGTATATGTGTCATTCTGTACACATGTATTTCATCAGGATAAATTCTTGGCTATAGAATTATTATTCTATATTTTCCAAACTGCCTAAAGGATAGGTCTCAATTATTTTTTCTTAACAATTTGCTTGACTCAAACTATTCTACAAGCAGATTTTTTCATAGTCTATAGTCACACCCTAGAAAATTGAATTATACAGTCCATAAGTGGAATAAGCAACCATGTCAGTGGAGGGATTTAAGGAGCCTTGAGTGTCCTACCAGTGCAAATATCTGGAAGTCACCAGCCTGTCACAGTGTCATTCAAGGAAATCCAGAGGCTTTCTGTATGACAATCCTACCCAATGCTTTCTTTTGTTGTTGTTGTTGATTTAATAACTAGTTACTAGTATTCATATCTTGATAAACTATAAAATCCCTCTCTGATGCTTTCTTTTTTCTTGTGTATACTTCCTCTTTATCTACTGACAGACTGAGGTGACATCCCAGGGCCTTTTTACTATTAAACATGTGGAATGTTCAAATTACACATAATATGATTCTGGGAGTTGGGGGGAGACAGGGAGGGAAGGAGGGAAAGAGAAACTTAATTCTTCACAATTTTGTGGTTAAAATGCCCTGGAAGATTCTAAATTTTCACTGTGCACCTGCACAGTTATTGTTTGTGAACTTGTTCCTGCTGATGGGGTTAATTTTGTCTGGGCAGATGAATGTCACTCTGAAAAAAAGAGAGCATTGTGTTCTATGGACACATGCTGACCCCGACCTGAAAGTGCTGAACATGAGACAGGAGTAGGAACTCTGGTCTCACTTAAAAAAGTTGAAGGTTAACTTAAAATCAATCATTTCTGTTTAGACTAAATAGTAAGTTTCTCAATTGTGGTCATCCAAGAAGAAATTTTTTTCCTGTAAGGTTTACAGTATTTGTTAGCTGCTTTTCTTTTTCCTTGAAGGTTAGTCATATCTCAAGAAAACCAGATACTGCCTCGGAGAGTAGAATGGGAGTTGGGGAGGTGCAAGAAAAGTAAGATAAGAGCAGGTGAAGCAGACAGGGACCTCCACAGAAAAAAAAAAAACGTTAAGAACAGAGAAGTAGGACGGCAGGAATATACAACTTATCTAATATATAATATATTAAAGTTTAGTGGCTTCCGATATTAGTGAATTACAGGGCATTCCTGCAGCCTGGCCACGCTAGCACTAGGGGAGGTTGAACTCAGCAGCCACAATATACCAACCCACTCGGCACTGGTTGGATGAGAGAACTGTGTTCATAAGGCAGCCAATGCCTAGTCAGTATAATCACTTTGCTTTAAATGTGCTTAGCACAGAACTAGGGGCTCCATATCTGCATGGATGACTTTCTAACCCTTCTAAAAGCAAAGTGCTCTATGAATATGATTTTATGTGCTCCTGAGCCACTGGTTTTAAATTATTCCCGTGTTGCAAATGAGACATTAAGCATCGTGGAAAACTCAAGAACATGAGCAAATAAAAAACAAGGTTTGGTGGCCGGGGGGGGGGGGGCACCTGGGTGGCTTAGTCGGTTCCACTCTTGATCTCAGCTCAGGTCTTGATCTCAGGGTTGTGAGTTCGAGCCCTGCCTTGGGCTCCACACCCGGTGTGGAGCCTACTTTAACAAGCAAGCAAGCAAACAAACAAACCAAAACAAAACAGAAAACAAGGCTTTAGATAGAATGAGATTATGAACATAATACTCTTACTTTCTACTTTTCACTGGTAGTGAATTTCTATCACTGAATTCTAGTGACTCTTCCTATGAAAAACATTTTTTCCTTTTCTTCTTGATAGTCTGTGTATGTTTGTTGTCAAATATGAAAAAAATAACTGTGATAGAAGAAGGGAGAAAGCTTTTGAGATCTGTGATTTCGGTTTATGTAAAGCTGCTTTACAAGCAGTTTCTTGTTGGGTCAACAAGCCTGTGTGTATTTTGGCATAAAACAGAGTGCTAGTGCCTAATCCACTCAGAATAACCCTTTCAGGGGTGTTGAGATACCCAAGCGATAAACTGACAGCAATAGAGGAGGATGAAATATTAGAAGAAAGGTGTCAGCCATCAAGAAAAGCTGCAAAAACTGGATTCCCTGGTTTGTAGACTTGCTATTTTCTATCTAGATGGTTATTGGATTTTCTGTTGTAGCTTTCAGAGAATCTCTTTCTCTTAGAAAAGTATTATGTACTTATATCAACACAGCAGTATGGTGTCATGAAAAGAGCATAGACCTTGGGAAATCAGGTAGGTCTGAGTTTGAGTCCCATCTCTACTACTTTTTTTTTTTTTTTTTTAAGATTTTATTTTTAAGTAAACAAGTAATCGCTACACCCAACATGGGGCTCGAACTTACAACCCCGAGATCAAGAGTTGCATGCTCTACCTATGGAGCCGGCCAGGCCCCCCTCTGCTACTTTTTGGCTGTATAAATGTAGACTAATTTCTTCATGTCCCCATACCTCAGCTTCCTCATCTGTGTTAAAGAAGACAGGAATTATAATTTGTACTCTTTGTAAGGACTATGTAGGGTAATTTACGTTACCATCTTCCACAATGTCTGAACAGGACTCCTTAGGTGTTAGTTCTCTCTAGACTGTCCTCCTCCTGACTCCACAGATAAAGGCATTTGAAGCATTAATAAGCATGTATATACATTCCAGAAAGCATTTAAGGTGATTATAATTTGGTGATTGGACCCAATGGTTTCCAGGAAGTTTGAGAATGAGTAAGTTATTTTTTCTCTTTCATGAGAGACTTTTTAGAGTAATAAAGTTTACTTTTTCTTTCTCTCACTCTGTGCATTATAATGGACTGTCTTCGGAAAGAGTGGCCTCAAAACGTACTGACAAATTGTACAACATTGTGCATGTACTAAATGTCAGTAATTTTATGTATTGTATCACAAATAACAAAGAAAACAGTAGAGACAGCTATTATTTTTTCTTTAAAAAAATATATTGGCAAAGCCAGTGGTTACAGGTAAATAGCACCTATTCATCCATTGTTTTATAGCTCACATGAACAGCTGATACAAATACAAAAAATTAATGGCTGAAGAGTTTAGAACTCTTTAAGAACTCATTTGCTATAAAGATGTTTATCATAGAACTATTTATTAGAGTGAAATATTGAAAGCAGCCTAAATGGCTCATGTTAGGAAAATGAGTAGCAACAATAATCCTTAAGATTTATTGAATACTTAACTATGTACCAGACACCCTTTTAAGTATTTTACATGTATTAACTCATTTAATTCTTAATATAAAACTATGGTAGGTAGTACTACATTTACAGTACATGGTAGATATTATTCATATTTTACGGGTATGAAAACAGGCACAGAGGTGTTAGTAAATTGCTCAAATTCACACAGCTGGTAAATGGAAAAGCAGGATTCCTGCCTAGGCATGTGATTTTGGAGCCCAAATTTGATGTATTGAGATAATGTAATATTTTTCAATCATAAAATTCTGCCTCAAACATTTTATGATGACACAAAAATGATTATGATATAACATAGCAAAAAAATGTAGGATAAGAATTATATGTGCAATATATTCTCAACTTTGGAAAAAAAATCTGTGGAAGAAAGACTGAAAGAAAATGTTTATGATAGTTATCTCTGGAAGAGTAGGTCATGATTATTTATTTTCTCTTGTGTATATTTTTTGATACCTTATGAATTTCTTCAATTAACTTACATTCACTTTATATTCAGAAAAAATAAACTATTTATAATAGCATCTCATTTACTTCGCATTTTTATGAATCTCTAAATTATTCCACATAAGTGAAATATTGTTTTAGTTTTAGAAAGGAACATCGTAAGGCGATTTAATTCAGTTTTCCAGCCAGTGCTTACATCTATTTAACGATGCCCATATTAAGAGGCTTTTAAGTTATATTTGTTTTTTGTTTTTTTTTTTTTTGTTTGTTTGTTTTTTTTTAATTTTTTTTTTCAACGTTTATTTTTTATTTTTGGGACAGAGAGAGACAGAGCATGAACGGGGGAGGGACAGAGAGAGAGGGAGACACAGAATCGGAAACAGGCTCCAGGCTCCGAGCCATCAGCCCAGAGCCCGATGCGGGGCTCGAACTCACGGACCGTGAGATCGTGACCTGGCTGAAGTCGGACGCTTAACCGGCTGCGCCACCCAGGCGCCCCAAGAGGCTTTTAAGTTATATTTGAATACTCTTTTGTTGATGGGAAACTGACTACTTCTCAAGGAAGTGCAATTCACTTATAAATATATTTTACTCTGAGAATTCCAAGTCTAATATTTTATGAAAAGAACCTTTTATTTTAAATTTTTAGTAGGCTCCATGTGCAAATGGGGCTCAAACTCATGACCCTTAGATCTAGAGTCACATCTTCTACCGACTGAGCCAGCTAGGTACCCCTTATTTAAATTTCTTCTAAATTTTATGCATGCTGGTCAAATTATCTGCCACCGATTCTAGGCCCCAACTTTGGAAAGAGGACCTTGTTATCCAGGGTAGTCTATTACTGCCTGAACTTAGTCCCTGAGATATCATTGCGTATCCAGTCCCCAACCACTTTCTGGTCTGTTGGTCTGTGAGGATCTATTACTCATATTCTTCTTCTTTCTTTATGACCATGCCTGGCTATCTGATTTTTATGCCTAAGCAAGCCATGGTATCTGCTGCCCTAAACTGGATCAGTTAGCAACCATTGCCGTTCAGGATAATGTTCTTCTTAAATAGAACATATAAAACTTATTTTTATTGTTATTATGAATAACTTCCACTGATTGAGGTCCACATGGCCGGCACAGTACTGGGCCTTTTAAAAATATGGCCACAATTCGTCATTATAATTAACCTTAGGTAGATATTCTTCCTATTTTGCAGGTGGTGTTAATGCTAATAATGTTTAGCGGGATTAAATAATTTACCCCAGATCACAAAGCTAGTGAACGGCAGAGTTAGGGCTGCAACCTATGTCTTTCTGATTCCATTGTCAATGTTCTTTCTATGTCACTACACTGCTTCTCTACTTCAATTATAACTTTCTTCTTGATGACTCAAGATCATAATGATGAACATCGGTTATTGTGCTGTGCTGTATAACAGTGGTGTCTTCAGAAGCTATAGGTTTATAGGCCACAGAGACTGTGTTTTGTGATTCTTCTGTCTATTCTTTCATAATGAGGCTATCAGGGCCTCTGTAGCTCATGAGTGTGCTAAGCCCATTATATTTCCTGATATACAACTTTTTATTTCTACGGACTATGGCTAGTGTTAGTTAACTGAATGTGTTAATGAGTTGCATTTCAAGGAAGATTCAGTAAGCTTTGAGGGAAAGTTTAAGGGGCTTCTCTTTTGTGTCTTCTATGAATGGGTGTGCCTTGCCACTCAGAGACTCAGGTCCAGGCTATGTTCCGTGTAGCCGAGCTTGCCAAATAAGTGAGATGAGGCAGGTTTTTAAGCAGTCTGCTAAAATCCTATCAAGTTGTAACCCAGTGAATTTGATTTTATGAATATGCTTATCTGATCAAACGTCTGTTAAATGCAGGAAAATATCGTTTGTCCATATCTCCTTGCCTGCCATCACCTCTTCTCTGAATCTTATTTTTATCCTTGCTTGTCTTTCAGTAGGATGGCTATACATCCCTGTTTGCCAAGACCACCCTGGAACACTTTAACTACATAGCAATGCTGATTGTGTGGGGCTCCCTCTGTGTTGGTCTGTCCACTGGAGGATGAGACACTTGGTATTTTAAGAACTTCGTACTCAAGAGTAATTGTAAAGATTTTTTTCTTGCCCCCTTCTTCCTTAGAATCTTTTGGGCTTTGAAACATTTGCTTTTTTTTCCTTAGAGAAATAGGAGGGTACAACATCTACTATTTTATGAATCTTTAACATTTAAAAAATATTGTCATCTTTCCTTTACAAATTATGAAGACCTCTTAAGGACTATGAGATAGTCCACTAGACCACCACCATTTTGAACCAGTATTTTGACTGCTTTATAATTTATGTAAGATATCAGGCCAATCTAGTTATTCATCTTCTTAGCAGCACAGTGCTAGAGTAAAGCCTCGTTCTTAAGAGAAGTGAATGAAAAATTTAGTAGCTAAGAGAGAGAAAGAGAGGGAAAGAAGAAGGATGAGGAAGAGGGCAAGGAAGAAGAAAGGAGGGCAGAGTAAAGATTCCAAGGGGCCTGGCTTCTGGCATTACCAGACATAAGCTGAGCTCAAGTTCAAATTGATCTAGATAGAATGAGAAGAATGGAGACCATGTGTAAATGATACCAATTATCCTAACGAAAACTCACTTATTCAGTCCAGATTCAAACTATTTCAAAATAACCAGATCTATACTATCGTATAATCATAAATTAACTTGATGCTATCTTGTTTGTTTTGTGCAGATCAGTAAGTGATTTTCACAAAAACGCACATAATTTTCAGGTTTACTGTGCCATTTTGAGATTGAAATATGAAGAAAGTGCTACATGATGGTGATGAAGATCTTGACCTCATTAGGCCATATTCAGCCACTCCCAAGTGTGGCCACATTCAAGTAGCTACTGCCATCTTCCAGAGTCAAGGGAGACAGGGCACAGAGCACAGGGAACTTTGGGAACAAGAACAACAACAATACCACTGTCAAGTGCCTACTGTGTGCCAGACATTCTTCTGGGAGCTGTACATACTCTCCTCTGAACAACCCTGAAACATCGGTATTATGTTCTTTTGTAGATGAGGATGTCACCTTCAGAGAGTCTCAGTAACATTCCCAAAATCACCTGGCTGGATTTGGACTCAGGCCTCTCTGTTTTCAAGGAGGGTCTTTCTACTATACTCTTCAATGTCTTCACAAGGGGGACCTCAGAAAGCTCAGCAAACTCCTACCATATCCTGCTTGGTAGTATAGCTGTTGAGACTTTCTTAAGGAATCTGAGACCATGTCTTCATCTTTGTATTTCCACACCACCCCTCGGGGTACACAGTAGGTGCTTCAGAAATACTTATTGAATGAGTAAATGAGTGTCATATAAAGTTAATATTGAAATTTACTTATTACAAAGCTCATCTACACAGGATTAAGAGTAGTAAATGCCTCCTTAGAGTACTGCTTCTCAAGCGTTAATGTGTAAATGTATCACCTGGGGATCTTGTTAAACTACAGGTAGATATGGGGTAGGGCCTGACATTCTTACTTTTCTAACAAGATGACAGTTAATGTCCATGCTGTTCAAAAGAGTATGGGGAAAAGCCCGGAAATTTGGGAGAATTTAGGAGACAGTTCTTTCAGTCAACAAGCAGTTATTAAGTACCTACTCTGTGCAAGTCAGTGTGTGAGTCACAGTAGGCAACATCAGACATGTTTTCCCCCAGTCTTGCTGTAAATTCACGACTATTACTAGCTAGCTATGTGTTCTCCAGCATTGGTTCTCAAACTTGTATGTGCATGGGAATGATCTGTTAAAGCACCCTTTCCTGGGCCCTTTTCTCAGAAATTCATATACAGCAGGTGGGGGTGGGGTCTATGATTTTGCATTTCTGACCAGCCCACGGGTGAAGCCTGAGCTGCTGGTCTGAGGTTCACACTTTGAGAACCACTGATCCAGGGCAATGACCTTAATCCCTGAGATTCCTTTCAGCTCAAAACCTGAAATCTATATTACCCTGAACATAAACTTAAAACTGTACGTTAACAGGTCGGAAAACTGGGTTAGTTAACATAGTTGCTTGTGCTTTGCGGTCAGAATGGGCACCTGAAGGTATCTACTAATAAATAGCAAGCCCAGCTTTAATGAGATAATCAGCTTAAATACACACAATAAAAAAGAATTATATTAAATGTAAGCTGTGGTCAACTACGGATGATGTTTTCCTCACATTTTCCGGTACATTATACATTTAATATAATGAATAGATCATGGGAGCATAGATCATGCAAGCTTGTGTTTACCCTCTGTCTTCATCTCACCACTTCTCTGCAGCTCTGGGGCCTGTCAGAACTATCTCTGTCTGCTGCTTGGTTTGTCTCACTTTCCTTTTGTCCTTTCCTGCTTTGCCTGCCACCTGCCCTTCAGGTGTCCCGAAAGCTTGACAAACATCCTAACCATGTGCTAACACATCATGTTTAATGTAAATTATCTTGTTTCTTGTCTGATTCCCATCTAGATTTTAAGAGCTTTAAGGACAGAGACTGTTTATTATTCATGCATCACCTTTCTCTGCTGGGGGGAGGGCGGGCAAGCACCAATTACAGTGTTTGGCACATAGGTTCTTAATAAATATTTCTCCAATATTGAATACGTTAATAATACTTTGTTCCAAAGGAATGAGTCTTCAATATGGGTATATCAAGCACTTCGGCAAGTCATTAGAGGACACACATTAGGGGCAGGAGGGCGGCTTTTCTTAAATCATACCAGAAAGTGGTTATCTGTGCCTCGATCCAATCTTAGATATCTCTCAATCAAATTGCAAATGAGGGGAAGAGAGAAAACACCTGTTGCTCTTTTCCTCCCAGTCCTTGCCCTTTCACTGGTGGACACAAGCCTTCCTTAGCATATGGCATTTTGGAATCGACAACATGGGGACCGTTGGCTTGTCATCTTCGGGGAAAATGTGGTTAAGGGAAAAGAAAGTGGCTCTGACTATTAAGGCGTACGTGTCTACAGTCTGCCTGCACCCCTGTCTCTTCACTACATCCTCACTTCTACCTGACACTACCCCTGAGGCAAACCCTACCTGTTTATCATACACCAGTCCCCTCAGATCAAATGTCACTTAGTGTTGTCCAAAAAAACGATGTCAGGGGGAGTCAGGAGGCCTAAATTCCAGTTCTAGCTTTGACTCTAGCTATAGGATCTGGGGGATCTTTTGATACTTCAGGTCCCATTTAACATATCTGCCAATTGAGAGTGTAGAATTGCAGTGTCTCGTTACAGTGCCTTCACGCCTTTCTCCTGATACTCATTTTAACCTGATTTGACTTAAAAACGAAAAAGAAAGAGGGGTGCCTGGGTGGCTCAGTTGCTTAAGTGTCGACATCTTGCTTCCTGGTCAAGTCATGATCTCACAGTTTTGTTCCTGAGATCAAGCCCTACCTCAGGCTCTGTGCTGATAGCGTGGCAGCTAGTTGGGATTCTCTCTTTCTCCCTCTCTCTCTGCCCCTTCCTCCATTGGGGGTGCATGCACATTCTCTCTCTCTCTCAAAATAAATACATAAACTTGACAAAAAAAAAAGAAAGAAAAGAATAAGAGAAAGAAAAGAAATAATGGCAGAGGTGGTTAATAGGATCATGTTTGGGTTGAGGGTTCGTGTTTGATGGTAATTTTGTCTCAGGAACTACATCCCAGGAAGTGACAAGTGCAGGTTCCATTGTACTGATCTGGCAGGCACAGCCCACTGGACTGGGGATGCCCTAGATCAGCACATTGCCTAGAAAAAGAAAATGTGATCTCAGAGGATGGTGTTTGAAAAATGGAGACAATAGGGTTTTTTTTTTTTTTAAGTTTACTTATTTTGAGATAGAAAGAGGGGCAGGGAATGGCAGAGATAAAAGGAGAGAGAGAATCCCAAGCAGGCTTGTGCTGTCAGCACAGAGCCCAATGCAGGGCTTGAACTCATGAACCGTGAGGCCATGACCCGAGCCAAAACCAAGAGTTGGTGGCTTAACCTTCTGAGCCACTCAGGTGCCCGAGACAATAAGTTTAAAGTAATTTGCTTTGTTTCTCCTTTTTGTCAAGAAACCCACAATTTATGTTAGCCTGGCCAAAAACTATTATTCCAATGTTCTTTAAAACAGTACCAGAACTTCTAGGTAATTAGACAATAGAAAGAGATAGCTTTCATCTCGCCACTGGTATATCATTTTTTTTTTTTTTTTACCACTGAAAAAGCCTGGCTCTCTTTTCATATTCTAACTTACAGAGCGTCTACCAACTGGAATGTGTTCTGCAGGCAAAATCATACTAAGTCTCAAAACTGCATTTTAAATAATTATCTTTGCTAGAATAATAATTTTAATTGTTCTAAAACACTAGTGGTTTTATCTTAGAATTATTTAATTGTTTTTGAAAGTGCAATATATGCTCCTTGCTGAAAAAAGTCAGAAAATATAGTTAAGTAAAAAGAAGGAAAAAACACCCATATTACATCGCTCTAGAGACCACCACTTTGACATGTTTCTCTCTCGCCATCAGACTTTTACATTTATTTACATAAATGTGATCACGCTATATATATTATTCTTCAACTTCCTTTTCTCCATATCTGTGTTTCATTAATATCTTTCTGTCATTATATACAGATCTTCCAAAAATTCCAGATTTTGAGACAGTGTATGTTTTGGGGCCACTTAAGCTCTCTAAGTTTCAGCCCTATCATCTTTAAAATAAGAATTCTAATCATACTTATCTCAAAGCATTGCTGGAGAGATTGAATGAGATAAGGCATTTAACTCAGAGTTTGCCATTGGAACTCAACAAAGGTTAATGCTAATATCCAACTTAACAGCTGTATAGTATTCCATCATATGGAAGCATCATTATCTGCTGAATCATTTACTTATCACTGCCCCCCTTTTTATGTACTGTTATAAATGCAAAATACTGTACTGAACATCCTTTTACACATATAACTGACAATCTGTACAATTATTTCTTTGGCATAAACTCATAAGTGGAATTGCTGGGGTATACAGAGTGTGTGTGTTTTACACGTACATATTGATGGATTTCTCCCTAAAAGATGCTACAGTCATTAAACTCCCTTCAACAATTTTTCTTTTAATTTTTCTTGGTGGTATTTCCAATACAGAAGCTTGTTGCTATTATTTTGTCATAAAGTTAAAGCTGTCAGAAATTTCCTTTATAATTTCTGGCCTTTATTTAAGCTTAGCAAAGTTAAATACATATTCTCATATAATTCCTTTTAGTAATTCTGTAGTTCTAAAAAAAGTCATATCTAAGTTGTTAATCCATAAGAAATATATTTTTGTGTATGGTTTGAGATAAATAAAGATTAATGAAAATTTATGTGATGTTTTTCATGATGATTGGTGTATGTATGAGGTATATATAAGTCAGCATATAATACCTTGTGTAGTGATATTCTGAAACTTGCTCCTTTTTTTAAATCATCAATGGCATGTTTTGGAGATCTTTTTGTGTCTGTATAAAGAGATCTATCTCATCCTTTCCATATAGATAGTATAATTCCTTTAGCTAGTCCCTTACTGACGGTCATTTACAATTTTCATTTTTTTTCAAATAGTGCTACATCCTTGTACCTGTCTTGTTATGTACATGTGGCCGTGTTTCTCAGGGAGATATGGAGAAGTGAAATTGTTGGGTCATGGGCTCCACATGTCTTTCATTTAAACAGACACTGCAAAATTGACTTCTAAATTGGCTTACCAATTTTACATTCATCCCAGTAGTATATAAGAGCAATGCTATTTATTTAAAATCTCACTTTTATCAATACCAAATTCCCAGAGTCTATTTCTATTATACTGCTTTGTGTGTTTTACTAACATCTCACTCTTTGGGTAGAATTTGGGAAATCCATGAGCCAGGGCCAGGACTAAAAGCCATGTGACAGTTTCTACTTTTTCAAATCATATTAAGATAATTCTTTTTTCTACAATCAGTTCCAGAAAAGCTTGAGTGAGCTTTGGGTGCAGGGTTGTCTTCTCTTCTTTTCTACAAAGGTGTTAGAGTTTTAAAATAACTATTTGGGGGAGGATTTTAAGCTATTTAAAGGCACAGCTACTAGAACTTTGACTAATGCAATGGAAATGGGGGTTGGGAATAGTGTAAAATATTTCTCTTTGTGCCCTTTTAAAAATTATTTATTTATTTATTAAAATTTTTAAAATGTTTATTCATGAAAGAGAGAGCAAGTGAGCAGGGGAAGGGCAGAGAGACAGGGAGACACAGAATCTGAAGCAGGCTTCATTCAGGCTCTGAGCTATCAGCACAGAGTCAGAGGAGGGGCTCAAACTCACAGACCCCGAGATCATGACCTGAGACGAAGTTGGACACTTAACCGGATGAGCCACCCAGTCACCCATCACTGTGCCCTTTTGAAATGAATTATACCTCTTTGTAAGATGGAAGAACAGTGCATCAGGTTTCTCCATTCTTTATGTGTTCCTATGATCACTGTCTCTTCTACCCCTTGGTCCTTTGTTAGGAGGCAAATCTGAGGAAGACTGGTAGGAAGAAAAGGTCTCTCATCATTGTTGCTACAATTTTATTCTCTCCCCCTTGGGGTTTGGAGAGTGCTGTAGGCTACAGGACACTACAGTTTAAGTGTGAACATCATCAGAACTGGGGACCCAGGGGACACAAATCCCTAGGGCACACACTGTTTAATTACTGAAGCTTTACAATATACTTTGTCACCTGGCAGAAAAGAAGTCCTTTCTCAAATTTCTTTCTCTACTTTTTCAGGCTTTGATAACACACTTATTCTTCCAAATAAATTTGATAGTTAGTCTATAAGGTTAAAAATGGTGATGGGTTTTTATGTTGTTTGTATTACATGCACTTGGAAAGAAATAATCTGTTTATCATATTGAGTCTTCTCAATCAAGAAAATGGTATTTTTCCTTTTTTTCAAATCTTTTGTGTTCTTTAACAGAGGTTTGGAGTAGTCTGATACATGTCTATTCCCTTAATCTTATTTTCTTCTCATTTAAGAAAATGTTTGATTGACAAGATTTATTTACCATAATAAATGTTCCCAAAGTCAAATGTGTTTACACACACACATGCACACACACACATACAGGGAGAAAGAGAGAGAGAGAAGTTGTGCTAAGTAGTACTAAAAAACTTTATCTCATAGTCATTGGGAAAGAGTTATTTCTAGACCTTTTCACCATTGAGAAAGTAGAGTTCAAAACTCTGTCTCATGGGAAAATAGATATTTTTTTTATCTTGGATAACTTTAACATTCATTCATTTATGGGGAAAAAAAGGCTCCAAGTCACTTCAAAATAATAGATCTTCTCATAATATTTTTTATTTTTAAATCAGAAGAGGTTTGGGGCGCCTGGGTGGCGCAGTCGGTTAAGCGTCCGACTTCAGCTCAGGTCACGATCTCGCGGTCCGTGAGTTCGAGCCCCGCGTCGGGCTCTGGGCTGATGGCTCAGAGCCTGGAGCCTGCTTCCAATTCTGTATCTCCCTCTCTGTCTGCCCCTCCCCCGTTCATGCTCTGTCTCTCTCTGTCTCAAAAATAAACGTTAAAAAAAAAAATTAAAAAAAAATCAGAAGAGGTTTGAAGTAACATTTTTAATATAGAATTAGTCACATTAAAATACTGCCATGAGACCAATAATCTGTTTCTTAATATTTCATTGTATCACATATCCTATATTGTAGAAGCTACAAATGTCACATGTGGGTGATGGTCTTATGAATGATTTCATTTTCTTCTTTATAATATTCTATAGTTTCTAAAATACTTGAAAAATGGTTTTGAAATGCCACCAGAACATGAATCCCTTTTATCCCACATTTCATCCTTCTGCCCAAGGCATTTCTGGATCAGAGGAGTCCTTAATACTGCCACTTCTGAAGACAGTTCCTTGTATTTTTGATGTTGTTGTCATTTCACATCCTAACTAGAATTACAAAGTCCATATTCTTCTTGGAGACTCACTCTGGAAGTAAGCCCACTCCGTATTCAATAAATACTTAATTCTAAGGGTATGTACAGCTCTGCCTACAGCCCAAGACCTACATATCCAGAGTTGATTGTAACCACCTCATAGTATTTCTCTGAGTAGGGGCTGAACTGCTTTTCTCTCCACTGGGATGGTTTGGAGCCTCATAGGTAGTGTCTGGCTGGGAGAGGTTGCCGTTAGCATAACCACAGACTCCCCAAACCCTTGCTCAAACCTTATGGTGGCTTTAGATACTTTATGTAAATGGCATCAGAATTCACATCAACCTAAAAATCACTGCAAGGCAAGGCCAAACTAAAGCAAGTTGGAAACTCAAAAAAACAGTCAACAGACAGGTCCCTGCTTGGAACTTCCAGCAACTCTCAAAGGTTCAGTTGGCTCCCACTGCCCATTCATGGGCCCTCCTGGGAACTCTTTAAGAATTAACATACTTTTAAAGATATAAGGAAGTTAAGATAAAATGTAAATAAGAGAAGCAGAACGGAAGGGAAGGAGAATCAGGAATCAAATGATTTTTTTTGTCTCCCTCCGTGATTCAGAATTGGGAGGTACCATTTAGTTAATTTCAAGAATAGTTGAAGTATTAGGGATTTGAAGGAGATATAGTTTCTCTTCTTGCTTTATTATGGAGTTCAATTCAAGTTCTGTTAAATCTATAAAAATCAATATGAAGTATATGTATTATGTGACAGCTCCATCTAAAGTATCTTGTATAGAATATAGGGCAGATACAATGGAGCGGCCAAGCACATGTAATTTACCCCACAAATCTAAAGCACTCCCACATTGATTTTTACAGTTGTCTAGCCCCTAGTCACTGAACAGAACAAAAATGGCTTACTTTCCTAGTGTGGTGATATTTAAGGCTACAAAACGTTCATCTTAGTGCCCTCTAATTCAGGTCTGCCTTTTTTGTTACCTTTCTTGATGGGCTTTTTTAGGTCATTTAAAAAAAATCTTGTCTTCTCTAAAAATGTTATGACAAGGAAATAAAATGGTTTTAAAAATGTTCTGATTTGTTGATTAATTTTGCCCCTAAAATTATATTATACTGGTGTTGTTTTTAATGTTTTAACTATTTCCAAATGCAATTATCTTGAAATAACTATGAATAGAAAATTGTATCTAACTGAAAAGACAGGCTTTCATAATGTATTAAAGTACCTAATTTAGTAACTAGGATAAAAGGGACACACAGAAACCATTTTTGAGACTGTAATTATAAGTTAAGTCACTATTAAAATGACACACATATATATTTCCAGTTTAAAATAATTAAAGCTTTTTTCCCCCATAAATGCTTTCACTCACAAGAGGAGACAGTTGTGAACTTACGAGTTCACACATACATAAAAATATTGCATGGGATTTACCTACCATACATGACAAAAAGGGACCTGTCTGTATTGTTCGGAGGAGTGTAGACAAGTGCTATTTGATTCCCTGCATCCCACCACCTTCACCAATGGCACATTTGCTTGCATTTTAACCAGGGTAGCCGACTGTGAAATATGGCCAGATTAATATTTGAAAATCCCAATGGTAGTAGAGCCACGGCACTTAAACATAACCAAGCCTTAGGGATGTTGTATGTCTCCCGCTGCAGCTGCCCCCTCCCATTTTATTTACTCATAAGTATCATTAATACCAAAGATATATAACCTTTGGTGCCAATATGTCACTTTCTCTCTTCAAGTCTTTAGTAGTTGCATGCTTATCTATTTCAGTCAAATGTATTTCTTATCAAAAAAAGAGTGAGAGACCTGACAATACAGTGTTATCGAATTTTTTCAGCTGAGACCCACATGTCATTCAGCATTCAGACATGCTTGCGCTTGATTGATGGATGGGTTTGTGACAAATAAAACTAGGATCAACAGCTTTGCACCTTTTCCCCCATCAGAGACCAGAGTAAAGCATAACTCTATAACAATAGTGGGATTAGGGATGCATTAGCTCTCCATCGACCAAAACCATCCATTCCCATCAATACTTTGCACGTAATAACCTGAAGCTATGATAAGGAAACAAAAGAAGGAGAAAAGGGACAGGAGAAAACAAATCAATAAAAGAAGGGAATGTCTGAAAGATGCACTGGCCAAATGAAGATTTTTTTTTTTCTTGCATTGCTGGGCTAATGTCCCTGAATGTGGAAAACAACACCTCACCCGGACTTTTGATGAAGGAAGCAGACTGGCACATTGTTTAAACACACACTTGGCATCTGCAGATTGATATTTAGACTAGGTTTATTTTTTACAGGCCAAATGAAGCATTGTAGTATTTACTGTTAACCTGTGTCCCTAAAACTGCTCTTAAAGAGAAAGGGTGTTTTCACCTGAATGACTCAGACTCTGTGAGGCCGATTCCGAGATAATTAGAACATTCTCCTGTGCAGACACGGTTTTAATGTCCAAATGCTTAGCACAGTTGCACATATTCCCTTAAATATCGGTCAGTATGAAGAATCTTAATTGCCTGGTTTATTTACTAAGATTCACACAAAGCATATTTTTATCTCTTATCAGACACAGACCAATGCCCCTTTTATAAAAACTAATACCTGTCCTGGAAGGAGTCTTACTTTTCTAGGTAGATTTTTTTTTCCACATAAAAATTTATCTTCATTCTCAATTCATAGAATATTTTGATGATAATTTCATCATTTTCCCCACAAACAATGGACCGTTAAGCTTATTTATTCAGGTTTTTTGTTCCTTTTCTTTAGAGAGCTTTTGATTTTTGTACTACCTATCGTATTTGTCCTAATTTACAATTTATTCTAATTGGCCATTGAATGGGCCAGTATGGTTTTCTTCTGGGGAGGATGAACATTAGTGATATTTGTTCTCTTCTGAAGAAGAGGTGTGCAGGGAGGCAAAGCCCAAGTTCTAATTGTGGGGCCACTGATCTTGGGAAAGGCACTTCATCATTCTGCTTCAGTTTTCACACTTAGAATAAGAGGAGAATTATATTGTCTAATTCATCATTATCATCATCATCACCATCATTATTAATATTATCATTACTCTGCATTGACATGCTGTCGTGCTTCATTTCTTAAAGTTTGCAAAGTGTTGAGAGGAAAAAAAAAGCCAACCTCTCTCTCTTTCTCCTTTTTTTTCACTTCCATCTTCCTTTTCTAGTTCTGTGAGAAGACTGAAGGCTCTTCTCTTCATTTTAGTAAAAGTAGAAGGAAAAGAGAGAAACTGCCCCATATCCAAACAAGCATGTAGAAGATTCTTTAGAATAAGACAGTGGCTTCTAAACTACAGGCCAGGGAATCCAAGAAATAAAAAGAATTTCGTGATTAAAAAAAAAAAATTATGGAGGCTCTACTTTTGTGTTTGTGAAATAAACTCTAGTTTCGTTCCTTGAGCTCAAACCTATTTCAGGCAATATAAAGTCATTTATATGTGGTTATGAAATCAACTGTATATGTAAAGGCAGATTTTGGCTTGTACTATTGAAGGTCTTAGGTGTGGCAGTCAGGAAATGTGGTAGTGTTTCCATAATTATAAGAGAACAATCACATTTTAATTATGATTTTGAAAGTTTTCTTTGGGTCTAAAAATGGTTAAAATTATTAAGGCCACATACATCTGACATTGCAGGTCAGATAGCAATTTTATATATGTATCATCATAGCTGATACTTTCTCTGAAAATCTGTCTGAACTGAAAACCTTTTAAGTAACAAACGTGATTAAAGGCAGATGGTCCACTTTTTTGGCCCCCAAATTTGACCTGTTTTATAATTGGTACAATCCCGTGGGTATTTTCTTTCAGATCCTAAGTACAAGGCCAATTTTGGGGCACTCCAATAAGTGATTCGTGAGGCACCTCTGTTGAAGATGAATGGGCCTCTTACATCCAATACTGATACCTGTGAGTGGGCTCACTTCATCCTCAATAAGGCCACTCACTACTTATATATCTGTTTCTCCAAATTTAAAGCAGATTCTGGCCTCTGACTCCTGCCACCTTCATAACCATGTAGAGGAAGAGTTCTGGGGTTTTTGAGCGGCCCAGTGTTTTAATATAAAACGACGTTAATAAGCCCAGTCTATGTTTTAATGTAAGTGGGAGCATGACTTCTGCTACTATTGCAAAATATATAGTATGTGCCAGATTGATATCTTTTCTTTACTGCATAGTTAACTTGTAAGCTTTCTGTGAAAGCTTTTTAAAGCACTTTTACATCTATGACCTTCTACAGAACTCTAATTTGTTTCTGTTTAAGTTTCCATAAGCGAAGGTGCAAGATTCACATGTATATGCATGTATACGGACCCAAACGGGACAAAGCAATTCCCCTACATGGCAGGTACATATGGAAATCTTTGGATGATGTTTGAATATGTTACCGTACTACCTATTTCCTTTGTATATATCTTCTAGGACAGAATAAATCCCTGGAGACAATATTTGTGTCTTGTTCAGGTGTCATTGCACACAACCTAACATAGGGCTTTTAGCAACATTAATTATATTAAAATAAATGTACATCTCTATTTATGAGGATAAATATATATATATGTTTCTAAAGGGATTATAAATCATAAATAATTATTAATGTTTTAGACACATTCATACTAAAAATCAAAAGAATGCAGCATAATGTCAAATGGAAAAGTCTGTCTGTCATTCTAGAACTTGGTAACATCCCAAAGACAAAATGTATCGTGGTAACTAGAGCCACCATTATAAAATTTATATCAGTTTGCTTAATTAAAGCTATGTACACTAACTCAGATTATATCTGGATGTAAACATGAGACATATTAAAGCTACATGTAAAATAATTGTGCCTAGAATATGGTAGGTATTCCCAAATACCTTGCCAAATGCTTTCTTCCCTTTTTGCTGTCAAACCTCTTCCTGTTTTCTTTCATATTCAGAACAGATCAGAGGTACTCAAAGACTGGGATGGCAAACTACTGCCTGCAGGCCTGCTGCCTGTTTTTCTAAGTAAATAAAGCTTTATCATATGTAACACAGGCAGGCCCGTTTATGTATTTTCTGTGGCTGCTTTTGCACTATAGAGGCTGAGCTGAGTAGCTGGGACAGATACTGTATATTATAGGTTGAATCGTGTCCTCCCCTCCCTCCCCCAAATCAGTAAGCTAAAGTCCTAACCCCCAGTACCTCAGAATGTGACCTCACTAGTCTATGTCTCAACAGTGAGTTGGGGAAATAGGGTCATTGCAGATGTAATTAGTTAAGTTAGGATTAGTTAAGAAGTCATCCAGGAGTAGGGTAGGCCCCTATTGCAATATGACTGGTGTTCTTATACAGAGGGGAGATTTGGATACAGGCATGCCAAATTCTCCACAGGGAGAGCGCCGTGAGAAGACATCAGAGACCTGGGTGACACAGCCAAGGAACACCAAAGATTGGCAGCAAACCACCAGAAGCCAGGAGAGAGGCACAGAACACATTCTCGCAGCCCTCAGAAGGAGCCAACCCTGCAGAAACCCTGGTCTCAGACTTCCAGCCTCCAGAGCTGTGACACAATACATTTCTGTTGTTTAAGCCATCCAGTTTGTGTTACTTTGTTACAAATGCCCTTGCAAAAGAATATATGGTATGACTGGGCTCAAACAAAGGTATTCTGGCTCCAGAGCTTATATTCTTTTTTTTTTTAATGTATTTATTTATTTTGAGAGAGCATGAGAGCAAGCCTAAGGTTTAATCCTGGTGGAATTAGAGGTAAGATTTTGCCACAAGTGGCTTGATGGTGGGATATAGATCACTCTTCCTGAGGTCTTCTGCTGGTTTCAGAAAAGAGTAGAAATGATGTTTGATGATTTTGCTCCTACATATATTTTTAAAACACACACACACACACACACACACACACAAGTTCAACTTTCTACTTATCCTGAGTTTCTATGAGGAGGTTTCTATAAAAGATAGTGAAGAAATGGATCCAATGATTAAAAATTAATTTTGCCTGAATCTGTGAATCACAAGGTCGAAAACGGTCATCTGATTGGCTTTAGACTCTTAAAATTGGAATGCTACTCGGCTTAGCGGTCTGCGAAGGTCCAACTTTAGTCTTAGCGAAACCCTGCGGGGCACTTTAAAGCTCTTTAACAACTGGAAATCTTTCTATGTCAATGATGTATGTGTCCGTGGAGCACAAACATGTGGTTTACATTTCCCTTGAAATGTGCATGAAGTTAGAATTAAAAGACTGGTTGCTTGGCAAAGGTCATCATTTGGCAAGAGGGTGCTTGGTCTTGCTGATGCCATCCCTATTTGGAAAGCAGATGGGGAGACCTTTTGCCTATCTCAAAAAACATCTCAATCCTCTAGTTTGTAATTATTGAGCATAAAGGGGAAGCCAATTTTTCAGATATTCAGACCAGATCAGAGAAGCCAATTTTTCCCCTAAGGGGAAAATCATTTAATGCTTAAGGATGAAAAATATTTTATGTCATTCAAGATAGGATATCTGTGCCTTCTTCCTCTGCAGCAGTACTTATTTTCAAACATTTTCTTGGCCCATGACATGTGACCAAAATGCAAAAGAGGCTGGGTAAAAGGAAAGATCCCTGGGAAGTTTTCTCCTCCTAGAGAAAGAGCCTATGTAGTGTTTAGCAACCCGGTGTTCTCTAGACCCCCGTTCCTCAGTGTGAGGTGTGTAGACCAGCACCGTTAGCATCACTGGGAAGCCTATGAGGAATACAGAATCCCAAGCTGCATCTTGGACCTAATGGATAAGGATCCACATTCTCACAAGATCTACAGGTGGTTCATAAGCACGTGAAGATTCGATTCTCAACTTTGTTTCTCACTGTTGAGACACAGACTAGTGAGACAAATTTTAGCTGCTCTGTGTTAGCTCCTCTCCATCCTGCTGCATGGCAACAGTGCTTGGAGCTTGGCTTTTCTTCCCCACCGGTCCCTTTCCCTCATTCTTGAGGTCCTTGCTAGGGAACTGGGCTCTTACCATGTGTCAGTCACTTTGCTAAGTCCTTTACATTTGCTAAGTCCTTTACATACATATATTTGCTAAGTCCTTTAAGTATAGTCCTTTACATATACATATATTTGCTAAGTCCTTGAAACAAACTTATGAGGTAGCACTATTAACCTCTGAATTTGACAGATGAGGAAACTGAGGCACACAGGAGTAACTTGCCTAAAGTCAGACAGCTTGTACATGATGAAACAAACAAAGGTATTTGGGCTCCAGAGCTTATATTCTTTTTTTAAGAAAAGTGTATTTATTTATTTTGAGAGAGAACGAGAGCAGGGGAGGGGCAGAGAGAGAGAGAGAGAGAGAGAGAGGAGAGAGGGAATCCCAAGCAGGCTCTGTACTGTCAGCACAGAGCCCAATGTGGGGTTCGAACCCACGAACCATGAGATCATGACCTGAGCTGAGATTAACAGTTGGATGTTTAACTGACTGAGCCACCCAGGCGCCCCCCAGAACTTATATTCTTAACCACTAACCACTACACTGTACTGCCTCAGAGTATGATGCGGATCATGAAAACCTTATTCTAAGTAGTAGCTATGAAAATTAATGGTAAGGAAGATACCGTATCATAGAAATGACAAGTTCCAAAATATTTGCAAGTATGAGGGGCATGTTGGGTCATAAACTATTTCTTACACTTGTCCAAATCAGTAGGTTGGATCCTAACACGTGTTAGAAATAAAGGCAGAGACCAGAACTTACAGAGTTAATGCTGCTCACAACTCCAAGTAAATTTATTTTGACAGATTGGAAAAACCTAGTCTTATATTCGTTTCAGTTCTGCTGCTGCAGATGTAGTTCTGTTTTAATACTGTTCCTGTAAAATGCCAAGCCCCAAATCCCTTGGTTTTTCTGGATATATTTGGATACCCTGAGGGCACTCGATGGCATGGTACTCAGGGTTCATTTCATGGGACTGTTTTATGGGACAAGTTCCCACCATATTCCAGGCCTTCATGGCTACAGAGGGCTCAAAATTTCTGGACATTTTTCATTGCCCAGGCTGTCAGATTATGAAATCAAGGAGCTGTGGCCTTGGTGTGATCAGTTTTCTTCATCCAACTCTGTGGTCTACTCAGTAAAATCAGTCCATCCTCCATGTGCCCCCCCAAAAGGAAATGATCTCACATGCATGTTAATAGGAACCTATATACACACTCATTGCTTCTCTCAGTGAAATTAATTTCAAACATTTGCAAGCAGACAGGAATGCATTTGTGTGTGTTTGCAAATACATTGTACCCGAAGCTGACCCTCAGTTAAGCTGCTTTGGTCATGTGTGAAGTGGGGGTCGAGGGGTTGCTTGAGGAGGTGAATGGCTCTACTTTCTGCTCTTCTGAGGGAGGGTTACACTTCCTGTGTATTCTCTGAGATCTGCTGGTCATCAGCACAATTCAGTACCATGTAAAGAGGTGGTGTGTACAAAGAACACCACACTAGGGCTTTGAAGACCCAATTCCAGCCATGTCCCTTATTAGCTATGTCAGCTTGAGTGAGTACTTTGTACTGGAAACTGAGGTTAATGATTCTTACCTAGAGATCCCTGTAAGAATTAAATGAGGTCACCTGTGTGAAAGCCCTGGCATGATGCCTGCCACATTGTAAGGACTCAATATGTGTTCATTTTCCCCCTTTCTCGCAGCTGCTATCTTGGGATTTAGGGCCTACTTTAAGCACAAGTTCAAACCACTGGCGAGTTTTCTCTTCTGTCCTCCACCCCTTTAATTCATCCCCTCAAAGTCCTCCCCTCGAAGACTCTTGGAGAAACCAGAGCCCGTTCTGTATGTCGTGCCCTGGCTTTGGTCTCCTCTTATCCCGGCCCCTGTAGTACGAGCTCATACTGATGTCAGTTCCATAGCCAAGAGTCTCACCTGCCTTGAGTCCTGCACCCCCGACAGGCTGGGCAGAGACTAAAGGGCCAGACTGGTAGGGGCCAGATAACTTAGGTGCTAATAACTCAGGTCCCCTAGACATGTGTGTTCTAGGGAGAAGCTATTAATTATTAGTAATAAAACAATTACATGAAGTACTTACCATATGCTAAGCCCTTTACATTTCTTTCCTTGTTTATCTTCACAGTATCTCTGCAAGATAGGTATTATTATTGCCACTTTGCAAATGAAAAAACTGAGGCTTTCAGAAGACATAACTTGCTCAGAGTTATACGTGTAGCATAAGAAGCTGTGGCGGTGAAAATGCTATGTATTTACCATGCTATTTTCTCTTCCTGGGCAAGAGGAAAAATACAGCTTCCCTTGTAATTTGGTCAGGGCTATATGACTGTGTTTTAGCTAATGGACTGGCTCCTACAAGAGTGCAGGTTCTGCTTTCCCTACGAGGATGATCTTGGAAGGCATCTATTAGATGGCAGAGCTACAGGATAAAGGAGGGCCACCCAGCCCTGAGCAGACTTATGACACAAGCAAGAATCTTTTTTTTTTTTAAGTTGATTTGTTTATTTTGATAGAGACAGCGTGAGCACATGTGTGTATATGCAAGCATGCAGGGGAGTGGCAGAGAGAGGGAGAGAGAGAGAATCCCAAGCAGGCTCTGCAGAACCAGATGCAGGGCTCAAACCCTCATGAGATCATGACCTGAGCCCAAATCAAGAGCTGGACACTTAACCAACTGAGCCACCCGGACACCCCAAGCAAGGACAACTCTTATCAGAGATTTGGGGGTTAGTTGGGTGACAGACTGGGTTTTGGAGCTATGTTGTTGGGAAACCAATGTTCCAACACACTTTGCTCTATACAGTCTCTCGATACTGATATTGAAGATAAATAATTGATAAGTGAACAAAATGTGAATAAAAAGAGAAGACAAAAGCTAAAAATATGCTTTCGTTATGGAACAACAATACTGATTACAATTATTCATGCGAATTACCACATAATTACCACTCAATAAATAGTTATTAACTATTAGTAAGTTTTATTTCACTTCAGAGTTGATTCTTTGTATTAAATAGGTGTGGTCAATAAGTAAAAAGCCGCACCCAATCTCACGCTTAGAAGATATAAACATGCTTGATGGCTGTTGTTGTTTGAAGCACAACAACCATGTTCACAACTTAGAAAAAAAATTGGAATAACATGGGTTACAAGTAAACAAACACTAGAAAGAGCCCACTCTAAAATTCCTAGTCATAGTGACCCTTTCTTGGGGCTATAGGCTGACATATGTAATACTGAGTTTTAAGCCGTAAGAAGATAATATTATACAGACATTCCAAAGGCTGTTGAAAGCAACTCAGACTTATGTGATACTTTGTTTTTAGTCATGTGTTTATTGCTAGATAGGCTAGTTTTATCAGCTATGTCACATGATCACAAATACTCAAAAGACACTATTTGTAAGTTGTATGTTTTATACGGTACAAGCCTCTAACAGAATTATAATGATCACCTGCTAGAGAAACAAATTGACTGGAATATTCCCTTTCAGTATGAGAAAACTCAGACCTTTTTTTTTTTTTAAGGAACTTAAAACACAAGAAGGGTGTATTTTCAATAATAATAGCAAACTCATAGAGCACGTTCAATCGACATTGCTCTTTTAGTTTTCACAACAACCCTAGAAGGAAATGGAGGCCACAGAGAAGTTAAATAACTTGTCCGAGGTTATCCAGCTTGTAAGGTGAAGAGCCAAGACTCAAACGAGACAAACTGGCTCCAGAATCTTCTCAAACCCAGCCAGCCTGGCTCCAGAACCTATGCCCTTCAACCACTCCATGCATGCCACTCCCTCCCTGTCATGAGCACTTCTGTGCTGCTTACTGTGGGCTCAGCACTGTTGCAGCATATGCTCAGCTACTTCCTCCTCTTTTTGTCTGCAGACAACTCCATCTGACAAATCACTGCGGACTTTCACAAGCCCTTATTCTGACCGTGTTTCAGATTTAAACCCTTAGGGTCAATATCTTACTGCCAGAGAAATTAGAGGAAATTTGATGAACAATTCAGTAGGCAGACTGTTTGTTCCAACACAAGGATTTTGCAAAGAAGTTAACGTCTAGTTTTGGCAAACACAAATCACGAATAAAAAGACATGGAAATGCCAGAGTTTACAAAAATCATAGTGCACAACATTTTAGTGGGTATTATTTATTAAGTCTTTTGCGGGCCAGATTCTAGAGCATAAAATTTTATTCACATCATTATTTTGTTTATATCTCAAAATGCCTCTATGGAGTATATATTAATTATTTAGTTGACTACCAGATGCCATAGGTTTTAAATTGCACAATTAGTTTATGTACTAGCAAGCAAGAAAAAAAATGTTGCTAAGACACACCATCAGTTGCAAGATACATTCTAATGTTAAAATGTGAAAGACTATGCATCTCAACTAATGAAATATGGCACAATCCCCGTATTACAGGTGAGGAAACAGACTTCATGAGGTTAAGTTGCTGAAGATCATGTGGTTAGCAAGCGGTAGAGCCAGGGCTCACATTCAGGTTAGCCTAACTTGAAGCGCCTATGCCCCCCCCTTTTTTTTTTAATGTTTATTTACTTTTTTTTTCTAATGTTTACTTATTTTGGAGAGAGGGAGAGAGGGAGAGACAGAACGTGAGCAGGGGAGGGGCAGAGAGAGAGGGAGACACAGAATCGGAAGTAGGCTCCAGGCTCTAAGCCGTTAGCACAGAGTCTGAAGGGGGGTTTGAATCCATGAGCCTTCCAGCTGTGAGATCATGACCTGAGCCAAAGTCAGCAGCTCAACCGACCGAGCCACCGAGGAGCCCCAAAATGTTTGTTTACTTTTGAGAGAGAGAGAGAGAGAGACAGAGCAGCACAAGCAGGGGAGGGGCAGAGAGAGAGGGAGACGCAGAATTCCAAGCAGGCTCCAGGCTCTGAGCTGTCAGCACAGAGCCTGACACAGGGTTCAAACCCATGAGCTATGATACATGCCTGAGCAGAAGTCAAAGGCTTAACCTACTGAGCTACCCAGGTACCGCTTGAAGCCTATGCTCTTAACCATTTGATACAGTGTCTCAATCTGTGTTCATGCTGCATGAAGTAAAATTAAATGTCTTTGTGTTGTTGCTGGTAAACTGATCATCCGTATGCTGTAAACTGGTAACTTAAATCTCAAGGTGACTTTTTGAGATCTGCTCACCCAATAAGATGCTTTTACATTGGCCAAATAGGCCAAGAAAAAGAAACCAACTTCTACTTCATTTGCAGCTATGTAGACAGCTTCAACATTACAGCTTCCAAGTGACAATTTCTGTCTCTTTGTCCTAGAACCACTTCTTATTGTAGCTTATAAATGAGAAATAAATTTTTTTCTCATATAAAATAAAATCTTTGTTTCTGAAGACATCGCTTGGCTTGCTGTTCAGTTCACAAAAAAATATAATTTCTCCACTTTTAATAACTCAAGATGTTTCATAACTATGTCATGGTTTGAGATTTGAGAATAAGCAAACAAGACCACATGAAGCACAGAGCAATTTCATAAAAATATTTTTAGCAATAGAGACCCACAAGATAGAAGAACAGAAAATGCATACATACTTGAGTCAGAATCCCATTTTTTTCCTTTTTTTTTCCCCCAAAGGGCGACAGCAGCTTTAAACTTTGCATTCCTCTTATGTAGGACTATACATACATGCACAGAACACAACTTCAGTTCCTGTTCTAAAAGCACTATGAACTATTGTTTTATGATGGTCTCTTGGGGCTAGGGGGAAATGTTATTGGTAGTCTAAAAGAATAGGTTTTAATATAGGCATTTAATTTGCTTTCCATATACTCCCTGATTAAAACAAGGTTTGCCCCATTTTCTATTTTTCTTTTAAAAACCCTCTTTACCCACATTAACAAAACAACATACTGACTATAGCTGTGACTTTGACTTTGACTGCCCTAAGTTTAGATACAGCTTGGATTCATCTTTGGCACTGTGTCCAGGCATTGAGTCAACTTTGGCTACATTGACAATATTTAACTTGTAGTTATTAAGAAAAATTAGTTTGTCTCCCAAAAGGTTAAATTGACTCATGATACAGTCTGTTAATCTATTTCATTTTAAAAATTAGTTGAAAAGAACCAAAAAAGAAATGCAACTATGGCTCCTTAGCAATTACTGCAATAAAATATTTAAATCTAAAAAAGCACAGAAGAGTCAAGTGAAATTTATATACAGATATATGAATTCAACTCATAAAAGTAGAGATTTGAGGCAATGAAAGTTATTGCTGTCATTCAAGAGAATATTATTATTGTCTCTGGGCTAAAGAAATAATGTGCTCTTCACTTGAAAAAGTCCTCAACATACAGACAAATATAAAGAAGAAAATGAAAAACATCCCAACTTCTGAGATTGTTATAGTTCAGAGAGATTAGGGAAATGCTAGAGAGTGGCAGTTTGGACTCAAACAACCCAAGCTGAACTATAAACCACAGGCCTTTTTTTGTAAAACCAAACCACACATATAACCAACATTCATTATCACTTTACGCTCACTGGAGCTAGATCAACAAATATAGTTTGATTGGAATAGGGCTGGATATGGAATATTCTGATAAGACTTTTATACTGACATAAGCATAGCCAGAAAAGAAAATGTTAAAACATTCACACCAAATTGGAAGCCTGGGCTTGGGTCCAGTTGCTCACACACTAGAATGAATGTCTGAGTTGTGCCGGGATCACAGAGTCAGTTCTAATCTGTTCTGTTTCACTGACACGAGCCCTTGCTGTGTGCTGCATGCTGTGTGAGGTATTTCATATACAACATTTCTTCCCAGGAACTCTGCAAGCTAGGTATCATTGGCACCCACTGTTTTTGTTAATGTTTATTTATTTTGAGAGGGAGACAGAGGGAGGGAGAGCACAAGCAGGGGAGGAGCAGAGAGTGAATCCTAAGCAGGCTCTGTGCAGGCTCAGAGCAGAACCCGATACAGAACTCGATCTCATGAACCATGAGATCATGACCCGAGCCGAAATCAAGAGCCAGACGCTTAACCGACTGAGTTACCCAGGTGCCCCAGTTGGCACCTACTTTAAGATGAGAAAACTGGAGCTCAGACAGGTGAGGCGGCTCGTCCTGGCAAACGGTGAAGCTGAGATGCACACATACCCGGGTCAGTGTGCCCCAAAGCTATGTTTTTACCATTGTGATAGCAGAGCAACACCTGCTCTCCATCCTCAAGGAACTTAGAGTCTACTAGGAATGGGGATAATTGGGGAAATGACTAGAACATAAGACAGAATACAAAAATCATCCAAAGATAAAAACAGAGTATTATGAGGCTCCAAATGGCAGGGAGACAGATCTAGTAGGAGCTGGGCGTGACAGGGGGGATAGACAGCAGCAAAAATGCTCCCAGTAAGAGCATGGATGGGAGAAGGGACTTAGATAAAGAACAGAATTTCTACAGATGTGATGCAGGTTGGGTGGGGCAAAGGCGAATCAGGAAGAGGAAGTAGAAAATCTGATATGTTAGCTACATGTAAGGTCTGAATGGAAAGTAGGGAGAGATCAAGCTAGAAAGGTGACATTGGCTCAAACACTGAGGGTTGGAAGTTCAAGGGGAAGAGTTTATATATAATTCACCAGGTGGTGAGGCTCCCTGCAAAGTCTCTGAGTTCAAGGAGACCTTAGGAAGACTAACCAGGCAGTAGTGCGGAGAGAAAATAGGCCCATTCCCTCGACTTTCAGTGAGTAAGATACATATTAATATCTTCATTTTAAGGATTAAAAAACTGAGGCTCACAGGAACTAAGTAGCTTGCCCAAGGTCATAGTTAATAGAGAGAAGAGACAGGACTTGAATCAAGTCTCTCCAATTCTTTAAAAAAAAATTTTTTTAATGTTTATTTTTGACAGAGAGAGAGAGAGACAGAGCATGAATAGGGGAGGGGCAGAGAGAGAGGGAGACACAGAATCTGAAGCAGGCTCCAGCCTCCGAGCTGTCAGCACAGAGCCCAACCCAGGGCTCAAACTCACGGAGTGCGAGATCATGACCTGAGCCAAAGTCGGTCGCTTAACCAACTGAGCCACCCAGGAGCTCCAAGTCTCTCCGATTCTCAAAACTCACTCTGTTCCCTAGACCTGACTACTCCAACTGAGGTCTATGGACTGGCAGCATCATACCCCTTCCCAGATCCCTGAGACCTCATTAGAAATTCAGACCTACTGAATCAGAATCTGCATGTTCACAGGATGACGTAGGCACATTAAAGTACCAGGCCACATTTTCTTTTTTATAATGACCTATGTAATTACTGGAAAAATCATTCAGGTGACTACACATCCAGCTGTTTGGCAGAGTACCTTGGGTAATTTCTTTACACAAAAGTAAGAATCAACAGAGAAAAGAGGGCTTTCTGGATTTTGTTCTCACAGGTAAACCAAGTCACGAATTCAAAAACTGAAACTGTACCTAGCTAGGTGGTCTTGGGCAAGTCACTGAATCTCTGAATTTCAGTTTCTTCATCTGTATAATACAGATAAGAATAAATGAGATAGTATCTGTGACAAAAGCTTGTATAATGGGAGATCATATAAACATATGGAGTGCTGTTATTAGAAGGCATAGTTATTAAGCACTTTATTTAAAAGAATAAAGACAAGAAAAGGAAGGAAGAAAGGAAAGAAGAAAGAGGGAGGAAGGAAGAAAAGAAAGGGTGAAAAGGAAAGAAAGGCAGGGACAATATATAAAAATTCACTGAGGGAAAGAAAACCGGCTTCACTGAGGCAGGGGCATAAAGAACTGATGGGTAAGAGCTGTAAGGAGTAAAGGAGCTCAAGAAGTCTGTGTTCCACATAGGTGTTTCTGAAAATACAGAGACTGCACCACACATGGAATTGGAAGAGAAACAAGGGCCTGTGTGGTCTTGGCCCGAAGGAACAAACTTGAGGTCCATAAAGCCACTAAAAAAAAAAAAAAAAAAAAAAAAAAAAAAAAAAAGTCATGTAGTAATTAAAGGAATGAAAAACAGTTCATCTGAGGAAAACTTAGTATAGATTTTTTAATCGTGGAGCAGAGAAGTCTACATAATGAATTAATAACGGAACATTTGTTACCAATTTATTGCAGTTACCACAGAAAATTAAGATACATTAACTGATTTCAAGCATGAGATTCTTTAGTTAGCCTAGACAGTGAGGGAGGTTAGACACTGAACACGTTAAAAAAGAGATTATGGACTCCTCAGCCTTAAGTGTTTTGGCATATACTTATTGAGGGCCTACTATTTGCCAGGTATCGAGCTGACTGTTGGGGCTATCAAATGCATAAAATACACTTACTTCAATTAGGTAATAAGTCAGCAGAAAGAAAGATACAAGTTATTACAATCCAGGGTAGAAAGTAAAACGTTCCATAAAATAGTTATAAATAAGATAGTACGGAAATTCAGAGGCAAGGTGTTCACTTCAGATATAAGAAGTATTAAGAAAGGCTTCCTGAATATGGTACATTACACATTTTTAACCTTTTTTCCTTTGGTTTTCTAAGAATCAAGGACCTGGACTAATCATCTGCTGGGATTCTTTCTCATTTTATAATGCTGTGATCATCATTATCATGCTATAAAATAATTGATTACATTTGAATACACTTGGGACTTAGAAAAAACTAAAATGTTAGGCAGCAGTAACCCTGACAACATTTTGGCATCCACTTATCTATGGAAATCTGTGTCCACATGAGATTTAAAAAGGAAACCAAAACCAAAACCAAACAAAACACTCAAACTAGTTTTAATTCAGTCAAACAGCCAATGTATTGAGACATTAGTGTTAACGCACTCTGTTGGTTTGTTGGTTCCATGCTGACACCAACATATGAAGAGAATGTAGATGTACAGAAAACTGTCAATCACCGGCTCCCTTCCCTCCAAACCCCTGTGAAATTAACAAAGTATTTCTGAAGCAGGGAAGAAGTAATGGATACGGTATGTGCCATGCAGGTAGTCCGCAGGGATAAAGCAGTTAAAGTGTTTTATATTGGTAACCAGGAAAAATCTGAGAATAAAGTTTCTTTCCACGTGCAGTAAAGTTTTGGCATATTCAATAATAATCAGGTAAAACGTATCTTAAAGAGTTCTAGTACATGAGATCTGCTAGTCAATTACCCCATTTCAAGAATTAAAACTTTAATAGCTTGGAAAGAATAGAATAACAAAATCTAGAAAATAAGCCCAATTCTTCTATTTTCGTAATTGCCAAGGCTCAGCAATACTCCTTGAGATAATTTTAGAAGAATTTAGTAATAGTAGGCATATTAAAGATTTCTATAGGTGGGGGGAAATCCTTCAAATTTATTAATAGAAAGGAGAAGAGTGTTAGCCAATAATTTTTAAATGCAATGTCACACATTTAATATACAAACTGAAATTTTTTTGGAAAGGTGTCAATAAATGCTCTGGGTTTGCTGAACTTCTGAAGGACATGTGCCTGTAATTGGCCTTTCTCATTTCTGTCTTGTTAACAAGTATATAAATAAGAGAAGGCTCCAGTAATTGGCTCAGAGTTACTAATGAATTAATTAACTTCAGTCTATTTTACCTAACCTTTAATAATAAGAGTCCCTTTTTTTTTTTTTTGGTCTAGCAATAGGTCTGACAGACTGAGAAAACAGACATGCAGCAAAGCTCTTGAAAATTAATGAGAAACGAGGAAAGAATCAATGTACATTCTGCTTGCAGAGAACTGACACAAAAAGACACAATAAACCATGAACAAACACAGTCAGTTTAAAAAATAGGTTAGAAAAAGTGGGCAAATTCAATTATAGAAGTAATTAGAAGATATAGGGCAAGGCTGCCTTTTGGGACTGTGCCAGAAAACATGAATTAATATGAGTGAATAGAAAGAGCCCATGTAGTAATTAAGAAGCAATCACCTATGGCAATGAGTACCTGAAAACAGGCTGCAAACTATTAATTCAGTGATCAAAAATATTTTTAGATGATTAATATGGCAAATTTATTTTAAAAGACTAATTTCTGGAAAGATATCAAGACAATAGCACACTATTTGTTCCTCTGGCATTTATATAGCTAATTAAATTTTATAATTTGCAACAACAGTCATTATTATCTGAAAACAGGAAAGGCAATATTTCACCTTTAAAAAAAAACAGTGGTTCTAAAATCAATAAGTTAAATCCAGCTACTGCTGTCCTCCCGTAAGTGCCTAAGGCTTGACGGTTACATTCTTTCGATGCGTATTTTTCCTATACATCTGTGTTTCTATAATTTTAAGCATCTGAATTAATGTATAAATTCTCAAAGGTTTTATATGTTTCCATACCTGGGCAGGGATTCTACTACCCACTACACTGTTTAACTTCAACACTATCAAATCAAAGCAGTTAAATGTACTATTTGTGCATCAAAGACTTTCTTACTTGGTCAACAGAGGTCTGTTGCTTCAGTACACACCATTCCTTCCCCTAGAATACAAAGGCACAGACACGTTACGGTGGAGAGTGCTTTACAGCACACAGAAGGCTAATGGCTTCTGAAATAGGTGATTATCAGAGCCCTGTAGAGCAAGATGAGGGTCTGGCTGGTAATAAATAACCTCGCAATATGAATTATTCTATTTCCACAGCTTTAAGGAAAGCTACGTTTCATTTGTTGATCAGAAAAGTCTGGAAAATGCTGTGTCTTTGGAAATAACAGGGAACTACCAAAACTAATCACTGTGTCGGCAGGGAGTTATTGAGCACCTACTAAGGGCCTAAGGAGCAAAAGTAAATCTTGAAATGCTAAGCTTGTAACAAATATTTGTGTGTGTGTGTGTGTGTGTGTGCGCACGCACACGTGCAATTTCCTTTTCAAAGTCAATAAACGGAAATTCACGTATGCCATGCTTTAGAGATGCTAGACTTTTAATTATTAATTTGCTCATGGATTATTGCTATTTTTGAGGTTAAGGTATAAACTGTTGACCTACAAAACAAGACTGAAGTAGAAACTCATTGGGAGTCAGTGTTGCAGATGGCATGGAGGTTAAAAGATGTACAGGTATTGGAGAAAAATTAAAAACGAGAGAGGCTGATAAGATATCAAATGAAGCAGATATTAGATCTTTCCAGTTCTTTTGTTATCTGTTTTTCTCTCATTTTCTTCAAACAACCTGGTGCTTTTGAAAAGAACCCATAAGAGAAGATCACCTCTAGCAGAGCTCTCCCATTGTGAGTTTGCCTTACGTTAATTATCAAAACTTAGGTATGGCAATAGCAAACCAACAGCTCCTCTAGCTATATGCTGACGATGACAGAGCCCCCGAGAGGCAGGCAATTGGGAACTAGTGAAGTGAGGACAGCTTAGAGGTGTGTGGGCTGAGAGGGGCTGCCAGCTGAACAGGACCCACTCACCATGAAATGTTAATGTGTCAATGAAGGGGAAAAGCATGAATGAACCGCAAAGAAACAGAAAGTGACTCAGCTGGTTGGAGATGGAATTTGGGCTCTTTGCCAAGGTAAGGTGTTCAAGGGCACATACCCTAACACCTAGGGAAAGAAAACAGGCTGCCCCTATTTAGAAAGATACAATATTTTGAGGAAAGAAGACAAATGCTCTTTTTGTTCAGAGATAAACTTCCTTCTTTTTATTCTTTCCTTCTTCCCTTCCTTCATCCAACATTTTCTGAGTTCCTACTTTTTGCCAGGCTCTAGGTTAGGAATGGAGCAAGGCTCTAGGTTACCAATGGGGTGGTGGGATACAACATAAATGAGGCCTAACCCCTCTTTCAAAGCTGCTATTCTAGACGAAGGACAGGTGTAGACAGATGTAGGCAACTATGATAAAAGATAGTGAAATAAGTTGCAAAAGAGGGGAAGAGGTAACATGGGGTGGTGGAGCAGAGGAGGCAACTAGCTGGGGGCTCTCGTGGATCAGAAAAGGTTTTCATAGAAGAGGTGGTGCTTATGCCTACCTTGAAAAATCATACACAGAGAAGGAAGGAGAATTTCAGTTGGAGGAAACTTTCTCTCACCCTACTATTATCTCTGATGTCCTCTTTTTCAAATCAAAGTCATTTTAGGAAAACAAGGAGACAAGACATCCATGACATGTGCATGTGAGGGTGCTGACCGTGTGTGTGTGTGTGTGTGTGTGTGTGTGTGTGGTGGGGGAGGGACGAGGAGAAACATTGGGTTGTATAGGGATTTCTCTACAGTTTAGAATACATTCTCCTCATATACCAAACATTTGCCTCATCCAGGTTTGGAAAATGTGATCTTCCAATAGCTTTTATATTTTACATTTGATGGCTTTGTCATTTTTGCCAATAATAAGTCCCTTATTCTAACTCATGACTTGAGGATTCCTGTGGATTGTACTATAGTCATACGTGCATCCAATTACTCCTTTATTATTTTCTCCTTTCCTTTTCTTATTTAAGAAATACTTAAGTACTTAATATTTGGCAAATATCCTGGTAGGCACAGTTTATTCTTTCTTTGCTTCTAGCTTGGAAATGATGCCACTTCTAACATACAACATGGACATTATTTAAAATGCATTGACTAAAAGATCAGACTTATGCACAGACTTGTAGCTTATTCAGGGCTGAACAACAGAACCAATCGTGTTCTTAACTGATATATTGGTGAGTCAGGTCATATATATACTGGTCTATTAGTTCTTAAGATATTTTCAAAGAAAGGCTATAGAGAACAGCCTAGTTAAGGTAACCACAACAGGCTTATGCACAAATGGAGAAGAACTTCAGACTGGCATACGTCAAAAGTTTCCTATATACAAATCCAGGCTTGTTTACCAGATATGCAAAATCTAGGTCTCCACATTTCTCCAGAGGCTAAGAGAGGAAAAGTAACCATCACGCATAAACATTAATTCATTCGGTGGATTTTTAAGTGCTCTGCTAGGGACTAGGGATATGAAAATGATTAAAACATGAGTCTCGCCCTTACTCCCTCAAGTAGATGAGTCAGATAAGTAAATCAATTATTACAATATAGCCATGATAAGGTATAAAAGTACAGCATGCTATGAGAGCACAGACGAGGGATATCTAAATTAGACTGGGACAGTGGGGTAAGAGGATAGGATGCCAGAACTGAGTTTTTAGGAACAAGAATTTAATTAGCTGAAGAAGGAGGCCAAGGGAAGATGATGCATAAAATGGCACGATGAGCTTGGGAATGTGTTTTTTGCAGACATACAAAGTATTGGCTCCATATTAAAAGAAAGGTGGGATGGTCAGACAGACCAGGCTTACACAGACCAGGCTCTCTCTGAGGTTTTCCATTCCTTAACTCATCTCCTTTTTCCCAACTCCTTTTCTTTCATCCAGAGTTTTTGGACAGAGGCATATAGAGAGTCTAGTCTGTAGACATTTCAGAATTTGAAAGCTGCTGGCCCAGAGGATGCTGATGGGGTATACCCAATGGGCATTCACACTAACAACCTAGCTGAGAACACAGAAAACCAGTAATGGCTGAAATCACGGTACACATGTATGTTCATGAAGTTGTTGATATCTGTGGAAGTGATTCCTTCCTTTATGCCAATATTTTCTTTTGTCTGAGTTCAGAGTCTTTTTTTTAAACTTTTTTTTTAACATTTATCTATTTTTGAGAGACAGAGATAGAGCACGAGCAGGGGAGGGGCAGAGAGAGAGGGAGACACAGAATCGGAAGCAGGCTCCAGGCTCTGAGTTGTCAGCACAGAGCCTGATGTGGGGCTCGAACTCACAAACTGTGAGATCATGACCTGAGCCGAAGTTAGACGCTTAACCCACTGAGCCACCCAGGCACCCCTGAATTCAGAGTCTTGACTGAATAGGCAGCTTGTCACAATGACCTCAAAATGTTTTCTACCCAGGCAACATCAAGAAATGGAATCAAGGCAATTCTCAGGATTAAAGGTGTTTATCAGGAATGTCCACTCCTTTTTTGAATTCTCTGCCTACCTAACTCCCACTCATCCTTCAGGAATCAGCATAAGTGGCTTTAGTATTTCTTTCCTGAGAAGTTTTGCCTGACCTTCTGTGTTAGGTTGTGTCCCTCTGTTATATGCTTTTTTAGTAAGTACCCCGCAATTTTCATTTGCAGCACTCAATATGACTGATTAAATACTGAATGACATAATTAATGCTTTCATATCAGGCCCTATAGGTAGAATGTTAGCTTCATAAGGGCAGCAATGCTATAGTGCCTAACAGTATTCCTGGTTCACAATAGCATATAAGTCTCTTGAAACTGCTGTGGGCTTCTAGGAAGGTTCAAAGGATGGAACTACATTATCTCCTCTTATTGCCTTATCTGGCCTCTTCCCATGGCATTTTGGCTCAAAACTAATCCGGCATCTTCCCATTCATCTGTGTCAGGGCATCTCTATTGATGCAACTTATTTTCCTCAGGCCAGAGCTTCCTTCATTATTGAGTGCCAAATATGCTGGTCACCGTGCCAAGCACTTGGGATAAAAACATGAAAAGGCACTGACCTTTTCAGGAGGGCAGCAGGCTGCCATGGGAGTGGCAACATTGGAGCAGGCTTCATCAGTCTCCAGAGAGCCACTGCCTGTAATTATGTCACAAGAACATTGCCCTTTTAGCTTAAAGGATTTGATCTCTGTTAAAATGCCTGTCACCCTGGAAATCATAACTCTTTTTAGCTGTTATCAACCACTTTTACCTTCGTATGAATGAAGGATCTGAGAGCAGGTGTTGGCCCAGAGGGTAGAGAGGGACAGGGGATAACAGCCAGAATAAGGCTGCTGGGAGGCAGAGGGGGAGAGGGGGAGGGAGAGAGAGAAAGCATGCCGGTAAGGTGAGAAGGGCTTAAAGATGAAGCAGCTAGAGCAATGGCACCTAGCACGTAACAGACACAAGGCGACGCCTCGTGTAAATAGAAGAGAAACTGTTTTCTTCAAATTGGTTGAGGGCTTGTCCTACCTTACGCTGTTTCTTTAGGTAGCTAGCAGTTTCTGGTTGAAAAAAGTTTACAAAATAGGGAACAGATGGCTCCTGCTGTAGAGTTGATGTCAATTCCAATTACACTATCACACTCTAGGACTTCATAGGGAGAACATACCGAACATACTCTTCTTTGCCTTTTCTACTACTACGAATTCAAGAGGATTTCCATTTTCAGAGATGTTCTAACAAGAAGACAGACTCTGTATCCAAAGGTTCCATGTAAGCTTGAGCTTAGATGCATATGCCGGGTTCTCTTAGATATTCCAAATACTTTTTTAAATCAAAGAAACTCCCATAGACCTAAATTGGTCATGAGAACTAGTGATGAGGTTTCAAAAAAGGACACATCTCATACTGGTGTCTGCACACTAAGATTCTTTTCTATGTCTGTGAGTATAATGCTTGCTTACACATACTTGCAAAAACAATTAGCATACTAATTTGCTTCTCTACCTAAAGAATGGAAGATTCTTTTGACACAGACAGCTGTCCATGAATGGCTGGGGTGACCCTTGGTCAGTTTTCCATCTGTCTTAGAGTAAATGTCCAGACTGAGACACACATTAGCTGTATGACCTCAGGCAGCCTTCTTATGTTTCTGTTTCTCAGTATCTTCATCTGTAAAATGGAGGCACATCTAATACCTGCCTGATGGGGTTGTAATGAGGATTAAGTCAGTACTTTGCTCACAATAGACATTCCATATTATTTTTTTAAACTCTGGTCTGAGTCTGTCTATTCTTGAGGAAGTTTGTAGTGGATCCAGGACGCTCTACTTTTACCTGCCTCTAAAGAGACAGAAGTAGAGAAAGGTGTTACTGAATCAGTTTTGAGAGAACTCTGCAGCTATAGGGAAGTCACTACTTCTTTTGCCCTTGACTCACGGAGATAGAGGCTTCAAGCACAGATGCACAGAGAGAGGCAGGGAGTGACTACTGTCTGGGGATGTGTGAGGCCCATCTCCAGTGTCCCTCATAGCACTTAGAGTACCAGGCTGACAAATCTAAATAATACCAGTTATAACTGTATGACCACAGTTTCTGAATATCTCCTTATACTGATTTCCCTCTCTCACCCTTTTCCCTTCCTTAGACTAGTGGTTCCCAACCTTGGTTACGTGCTGGAATCATCTTTGGAGCTTTAAAATATTGATGCTTGGGTACCATTATCAGAGATTCCGATTTAACTTGTCCGGGATATAGTCTCAGTATTGGACTTTTTTTTTTTCTTTTTTTTAAAGATTGCATTTTAAGTTATCTCTACACCCAACTCGGGGGCTCGAACCCACAACTCTCAGATCAAGCATCACATGCTCCACCTACTGAGCCAGCAAGGCACCCCCAGTATTGGCCTTTTAAAAAGCTCCTCAGAGAATCATTGCATTTTGAACTACTGAAATTTGTTGTACAAAAATAATTTTTTTTCAATGTAAAGTCCAAGTTAACACATGCAAATAATCAATAAAAAGACAGAAATTTATTCATGGTGCCTAAAATGAATTTCATGTCGTTAACAGTATTTGGTATCTTAAGCTTATTCGAATCCTAGTTTAATGTAAACACTCTCTGGTCCTGCCCCGCCCCATAAATTCGAGGCTGTTGAGTCGAGTTGGTATGAGGGGCACCAGACCAAAAGGGACAAAGCAGTATGATGTGCTCTTACCATTTGCACAAAGATTCCCAAGAGCCCGAGTTGATTCGGGGTGCCCTCTCGGACCTTGGGTTAGTTCCAGGGATCTAAGGATCTCTCATCATTGATGAGTTCTGCCAGTTCGGTTGCCAATTTCAATAGTGGGGACTTTTCAACTCCAGTGTCATTAGACTCTGGTGTCTCATGGTCAGCTGTGATTGAGATACGTTATAAGGAATGTGAAATAGTAATAAAGCTCTAGGGTTGTCCACATAACCTATTTTAGAATTAATTCCAGCAAGCTCAAGGGTATCCTTCTAATAGCACTGCTTTCACTTACTTGCACTCCAATACCCTCTCCTGAATGAGAGAACATGGTGGGGCCATGATTCCCATGAGGGACTATCATTTGACATGAGTGTCCCTGTGGAACAAAGGTTGGGGTTTTGCACAAACCAGCCTCCCAAGTCAAAGAAGTTCCTCACTGGGCGTCAAGTTTGCAGCAGTGCATACTAATAGGAGTGAGGGGAGAGCTGGACAAAGGGGCCTCTCTGTGTTTCGGTGCCCAGTCTCTTTTTTGGGGACAGAGAGGACCTTGTTTTGTTGTTGTTGTTTTGTTTTTTTTTTAAATATTGGAGAAAGAAGCTTGTTTACAAGGTCACATCTTAAGCCATCTCTGAGCTGAACGTGGAAAAAACATCTTAAGTAATTCTGCCAATCTTTTGTCATCACAAAAATCAGTTTATAAACATGTCAAGTGTAAACACAATATTTTTAGGGAAAATAAGGACAAAAGTATTACATATTTGGGGGGGTCCTTCTGAACATGGAGTAACTATGATTCAATCAGGATTTTTTTTAAATATGAAATTTATTGTCAAATTGGTTTCCATACAACATCCAGTGCTCATCCCAACAGGTGCCCTCCTTAATGCCCATCACCCACTTTCCCCTCCCTCCCACCCTCCCATCAACCCTCATTTTATTCTCAGTTTTTAAGAGTCTCTTACGGTTTGGCTCCCTCCCTCTCTAACTTTTTAGGAATTTTAATGTCTTCTGCTGAAGATGAAGGAATGGGGTACCTCATTTAGCTTTGTTCATTTGCTAACCAAACTTGCCAGTTGCATAAAAAGAGAAATTAACATTTGGGTAATTTAGACCAACACTTTGATTTTTTTTTTCCTTTTCAAGGTTCCTGAGCAGAAGGGAAAATGAGGCTTGATGATGAGGGTTGGAGAAGGGAAAAGGGCTAGGAAGAAATATGGTGAGCACTCAATTAAACGGTTGTTGGTAGTTGTGGTGGTGGTAATGGTAATGCTAATAAATCTCTTCTAGGAAATGTTTTCAAAGCAGTTAGGTGTACAAGGGAACATACCACCTTGGTTTTTATAAGTTCTGAACTATTTTGAAAATTATTTGACTTTTTGTGCTTAGTTATTTGAGCAAAGATTGCTGAAGTTGGTTGCCAATTTCATTAGTGAGTATTTTTCAACTCCAGTGTCATGAGACCCTAGAAAGAATTTTGTTTTTTGGGTTTTTAAAATTTATTTTGAGAGAGAGAGAGACAGAGAAAGAGAGACAAAGAGAGAGAATGAGCCGGGGAGGGGCAGAGAAGGAGAGAAAGAATCCCAAGCAGGCTCTGTGCTATTGGCACCGATAGCAGGAACTTCAAGATCATGACCTGAGCTAAAATCAAGAGTTGGATGCTTAAACGACTGAGCCACCCAGGTGCCCCTCTACTAAGGAATTTTGAATGCAAAATAAATGAAGAGGGATTTATTGAGAGCTCAGTATACTCAAGTGAAATTGAACCTTGTTTTTAATTTTCCTTGTTTATAACAAATTACTTAATTGTTACATATTTTAGTGCCTCAGTTTTCATTTCAACATTTCAACTTATTAGTGAGTAATAAACGTGGAGTCCTTTAAGTTAAATGGACAAAGTTTTAGATTCCTCATGGTTATATGGCAAATGAAGTGAAGGGCCACTTTCAGACTTCAAGCCAAAGTATGATGGATTCCTATTATTACTATCTTATTACTACTAATATCATTAGTAACAAAGAGTGTCAGAAAATTCATGGATTATAGTTCAAGAATGAATTGCTTACCAAGAGAAAATCAGGAATAACTGGGGGGGGGGTGCTTCATTCACCTTTCAAAGCAGCCAACTCTCCTGACTTCCCACAATACATTGCGGAGGGCTGCTTCCTGAGACAAAAGTCTGCAAGGGCTAGTCTGACACATGGCCTTCGTTGCACTACTCATGTTGAAACATTATATTTTCCTTTCCCTCCATCTCTTGCTCTTTATGTTACACTGCTGTTTATTTCACATTGCTTTTTCTTTTATACTAACCCTAGCCTTTCGGTGTCAGTATATGAAATCTCAGTTTTTCATTCTGTAGATCATTTCTGGCCCTGTGGTCTTCGATCCATCACTTTTTACAGGGCTTTTATGTCACTAGAGACAGCTTTGCATTTTAATAAAGTTTCCAATCCTCTAGGGCCCTCTCCCCTGAAACAGCTCCAGCTCCCCAGGGCTGCTGAAGAGTTGAGCAGAAAGAGTAGAAGCTTTTGTGGACAGTGATGCTGATGGCAGATAACTCCAGCTGTCATTACAAGATCATCCAGATAAGGAGGGGACAATCAAGTAGGGCTTATGGTCCACTTGAGTTTTTCTGATTGTAAAACCAGCCATTTTTCAATTTAAATAATTTAAGGATTCCAGCTTCTCTATACTCTGAGGCTCATTTAGCCTCTTATTAGCTAACTGTTTCTCCAGTTCAAGAGGTGGAAGGGAAGAGTGCAGATTTTTTGTTATTGTTCATTCACAGCAGTGGGTAGTGGTGTGTAAATAAAAAATAAGCCAAACAAATTTGATGGGAAGAGAGAATAGAAATCCATACAAATAATCATACGTGATTTTTAAAAGTTAATTAAAAGGAATAAAAAGGACAAGTACTCCGTGGCCTATCATATTATCAACAGGCAAATGACATGGAGGAGGATGAATTGGAAAACTGATTCCCAGCTAACTAGAAAAAGAAGACAGACTAACATAGCGCTTAATTTTAAGTTGAAAATCCCAAATTCTCTTCTAAATCTGTTCCTCCGAGTAATGAGGATCTGATAATGATCTCATCTCCCACTATTCTCATTGAAGGAAAAGCTACTATGAGCAGGAGAGAAATAGTGAAACAAAGTTGCAATGTCCCCCAGAGGATTCAGGTCAGGACCGACTTAGAGAATCACCTGTGACACATCAATGACAACACATGCAGCTAGGAAAGCATAGCTGGCATGAGGTCTTCCTTCTTTCTCTTAGTTGTAAGCCTCTTTTTCCCCCCCTTTTCAATTTTGCACCCTTTTCTTCTTTCCAAATCTCTGTGACCAAAGGCCAGGAACCTAAAACATTTCTTTTCAAGTGGTATATACAGGAATTACCCCTCAAATCAATCACTCCATACAAAAAAAAGTGGGACATGAGGGAACACTCAACAAGAAGGTGGGGCTTTTCTTGAACCTTTCAGGAGTATCTTTTTGCAGGACCATGTCCAGTTTTTCTGTATAGGTATTCTAGGGATGGGACAGTTCTGGAGAACCAAGCAATGTCTATGCCCACGGGCTGGTCTTTTCCTTTGCTTAGGAGACACCTGCTGCTCACATGAAGACACAGATTCCCTGGTGTAAAGGTCAGAGTCTGAGGCAGAAGGTTGAATAGCTAATTAGAGAAAATATTTCCTGACAGAGGTAGGACCCATGGTTACTACTAAGAGTTGAATCTGATAGAGAGATCCTCTTAGAATTATGAGAAAAATAATGATGACATGCGGATTGTTGACCAAACGGTCTTCAGTTGCCACTTGAACAAAATCTTCTTGTAAAGAAGTAACATCAACAGCGAAGAGACCAACTAGAAGAGACCAAGAAAACAGTGTGTTTTCTTTCCCTCCTTCTTCCCTTGCTTTCGTTTCTTTCCCTTCATTTCTGTGCTATCTCCCTCTTTCTGAACAACAGAAACCCATCTTTGGATTACTAGCAAGTTATCATTGATCTAACTGCTGATGCATAAGTAGATCTTAGGAAAATATGGGATAGCTCTACTCAAAGCTGTGAGTAGACTGTGAACTTCTGGACTGGTGTTCTGCTCTCCCTGAACCTCTCCTCCCCACTTCTCTCATTTTAGAGTTAAGGAAAACAAAACAAACAGCCAGATAAGCTGAGTGTCAGAAACAGCAAACATTGCTTTTGCTCCCTGTATTGCCTTTTTCTTTTTTTAGGCACCGGGATTGCAAGCTCTGTGAAGTAAGGGGCCCTGATTGATTTACCCATTACTGTATTCCCAGCACTTAACACTGCACCTAAATATTTATTGAATGATTGAACTAATGGGATATCCATCAATGTCCTATCCATAAGATGAGGATAAAGAATTGGTAAATCAGAGCTAGTGAACATAAATAACATAAACATTGCCTTACAAGTCTTTCTCTCTTTTTTAATCTGCAAAAGCTCTATTAGAGGAGAATTTTCCAAAATGTGTTTACAAAATATTAGCTCTGGAAGGTAAAATTCGATTTTTTCCCCCAAAAAGGTGGGGAGAGTCTATGGAAAATTAGCTTGGGATACTCTATACTACATAATCTCAAGGAAATTTTTACAAGATGATTTCTCACAGTTTTTCAAATACAAATTTTCACTGTGAATTTCTCAGAGAGGAACATAGCTTGCTATATCTACATAAAGTATTTGAACATGTTTCTCTTTTACCTGGCACAACTTATAGGAATAGTATTCCATAACATATGTCTTGGGGTAAGTAGCATCTTAATTCAGCTTTACATTCTTTAATTCTCTTTCTTTTGGATTTAAGTCCTAAGTAATTTTTTCCAGTGAGAAAGATACCCCCAGGCACAACAATGTGAATATAGTTAACACTATTGAACTTTACACTTAAAAATAGTTAAAATGGTCTATTTTATGTCATGTAATTTTTTTTACCACAACTGAAAATTTAAAAAATACTCCCTAAATGTTACTTTACTAAGTAATAAGCGAATCAATATTTTACCTAAGGGCTGCAATAGTACACCCAAACTTCACGGTGTTAAAGGGCTTGGTTTTGGTCTGTAACATGCTGCTCAATTGCATTTACCACCTAGATACTGTAGTCTCAGTAGCATCTTGATTCTGAACATGGGACTATGGATTTCTTAGTGTGTATTTAGTAACACAGCCTCAGATGACTACACAAAAAGACCTGTGACTGTATAGGGAAAGTTCACTGTAATTCAGTAGAGTGAGCTTGGGACTAAGATACAAGAGACTAGGTTGCAAAATGGACATTGTCACTGACTCAATGTGCTACTCTAAGTAAGCCCTGCTTTCCTTATCTATAAGATGACCTCAGTCA